>NC_056731.1:1988120488-1988122694 GCF_019279795.1 Protopterus annectens | reverse complement strand
CAGTAAGCAAGTCTGAGGCGCTTGCAAGGGTCTAAGCAGTGCCCAGCATAGGAAATGTATATAAGTATGTTCAGATATATAATATATATATATATATATATATATATATATAGTTCCCTATCAGAAGCCTGAAACACTATAAGCCTGAAAATCAAAATCCTGAAACCAAAAGCCTGAAAATTCAAAATCCTAAAAACCCAAAATCCTGAAACTCAAAAATCCTGAAAACACAAATAATGCTAATATGTCACTATAAAGACACTAATATCTACCAACTGACCCTGACCCTAACTAACCCTAAGGTCACACTATCGCACACTCACCTGACTCATGCCTAACCCTAACTCACTTAAACCGCCCTAACCCCAATATTTGTCACTATTGCATACATAACCTGCACCTAACCCTAACTCACTTAAACCGCCTAACCCTAACATAAAACCAAGACACTTACCTGTATCCAACGCATGACCTAACACCACAGGGCTAACAATAGCAAAGCCACAATGACGTCAGTATGTCCATTTTGTGTTTTCAGGATTTTGAGTTTCAGGATTTTGGGTTTTTGGGATTTTGAATTTTCAGGCTTTTGGTTTCAGGATTTTGATTTTCAGGCTTATAGTGTTTCAGGCTTCTAATAGGGAACCGTATATATATATATATATATATATATATATATATATATATATATATATATATATATATATATATATATGGGTCACCTTTAGATGCCCGACAACGCCGACACGGAATCCGATGGGACGAAAACACCGACAACGCAGATGACCAACAAGGTGAGAACCCGACGGACTCGGTAAGTGTCATCGAGTGAGGGATTTAGTGTTAGGAGCGGACAGGTAAGTGTGCAGTGAGGGACTGTGGGTTTAGGGGTGGGTTAAGTGAGTTAGGTTAGGGTGCAGGTAGGAGTGAAGTGTAGTGTCGGATCTTGGGGTTACGGGTGGGTATGTGAGTTAGGGTTAGTGCAGGTAGGGTAAGTGTGCGGTAGTGTCGGACCTTAGGGTTAGGTTTGGGTTAGGGATAGTGCATATGTTATGTAGTGTACTGTGTTGTTTACGTGTAGTGTGTTGCTGTAATGGTTTTCGTGTTTCGTGTTGTCGTTTTTTTGTTGTCGGTCTTTTGGTGTCGGTTATTAGTGTGTCGTGAAACGCGATTTCGAGGTTTTAAAGGTGATCCATATATATATATATATATATATATATATATATATATATATATATATATATATCTATATATATATATATCATATATATATATATATATATATATATATATATATATATATATATATATATATATATATATACATACATATATACATATACACACACACACACACACACACACACACACACACACACACACACATATATATATATATATATATCTATGAAGAAAGAATGACGTAACAATAAAGCATACAAAAGGAATGCGAAGGGAATCAACAGCAAACCCAGTATTATATAGCACTGCCAGCATATGTCATATCAAGCTGGACAGGAGTGAGCAAAGCACTGCTACTCACACCACAGGCAGGATATTACCAGTGGGAGTAACACTGTAGATCTGCTAAGTCTACATTACACACAGAGGGTAGTCCCTGGTGGGACTACCCTAAAATTGATAGGCTATTTGGCCATCTGACCATTACACAAGCACGGGCAGGTATGTTTAAGGACTAAATGGTGGGAGAGCCTGTGAATACATGGATTGGGACAACATACATGTAGGGCCCCTAACACTCGGAAGAGGGCAATGTGTGGAGGTGTGTCATGGCTGCAATAGCAAATGGACAATGGATGGTATGCGTGTATGTTGAACTTGGGTGGGGTGGAGGAACTATGGGTATGAAATTATGGATCCAGGCGTGCCAAGGTTGGATGGGCTGGTTCAAATTGGACTGCCCCATGGAGGTTAGTGAGTTCGTTATAAGTACATATGCATACACACATGCAGATGTCTATATGTAGAAGTACATTCTCTGTAACACATTCATTCCATTTTCAGACATAAATAACATGAGTGTGCCCTTACAAACCTCGACAGTAGATAGAATAATAGGTTGTGCATAAGAGGGAAGGGACAAAACTGCTAAAACGTAGAAGTGCGTACAATGTCTGAAGTCAGTGCTGTGCTGAAAAAAATCAAATGTGAGGACTTTCCCACACATGGAATCATTCTTGTGATC
>NC_056731.1:1988032988-1988117988 GCF_019279795.1 Protopterus annectens | reverse complement strand
ACACACAAAAATTAATGATCATTGGAGTCAGTCCCAGTAATGATTCATCAAACCAGGCTGTAGATGTACACAGACCAGTATGTTGTGCAAGCCTGCTAACCCATGATTCGACACAACGTAGGACATGTGTCCTGACATGCGGAGAGTGGGCAGTGTGTAGTGGTGTGTTTATACCCCACCTGCACCCACAGTAAGGCTGAGTGCTGTAGAGGAGGGGCATGTGGGGGAACTATGGGTCTGCAATTATGGGCCTAGGAGTGCAGGTGTTGGCTGGTGCAGTCGTATTAGGACCACCCTGGGGATGTAAGTAATATTTCAAAATGGGCATAGCTGACACCCATACCTCTCAACCCCTAAGAGCAAATCCACTGGACAGGACATTAACCATTGGGTGAACAAATAGGGACCATACCTCTAAACTGTCCCCGATTTCCAGGGATGTCCCTGATTTCGACTCAAATCCTAACTCTGTCCCACTTAATCCCTCCTAAAACTAGTGACTTTTGGAAGAAAGGTGGTGAATTACACGTAATGAATAATGACAACAATTAAGAGTTATAAACATCATTTACCTCAGAAAATGTGTATGAATTCATATGCTCTGAGTCTGTCAATATGTCAGGTTAATAGCACTAATAATTTAAATGTGTCCCTGATGTTATGATGTGTCCCTGATTCAGTTGATATTTGTCCCCAATCATTTGAGAGGTCTGATAGGGACAGAAAGCACATATTCAACTTTCAACCTTAGAAAGAAGATAGAATATTAGGTATGCAGTAGCATGACTCAGCTGAAGGATGTGAGTTCCAAAACCCAATTACTTGTTTGTATTGAAGAGTGTCAGTTCCCATGTATTAACCAGACAGGTGCAGATTGTAAGAGGACCATACCAATAATATGAATCAAACTCTGGACAGAACACAGATTCCGTAGAGTCGAACGGCATGCTTTCGCCTAATGGGCACCCATTCCCGATACTGTAGGCATGTAATCCGATGTAATAGGCATCACAAGATAATATCGTAGTCCTCACTCCCACCCAGGGGTGTGAGTGTCAGATGCAAACACCAAATGCAGTGCATTTGCATGTGTGGGAGCAAGTGGTTGTAAGCCTGTTTGGCCGCCAGTATGCGAGTATTACACTGGTGAAGCAATGTAGAGGCTAACTGAGTATAAGGAACTGTAACCAGAGGTTAGCATTGCTTAGCTCCATGCAAACCCACACACACCCCATCACAACTGCTTTAATGTGCCTTAATCACTCCATATCCAACGGCCTTGTTCTGCCCAGCAACAAAATAAATGGCCTCTAGAAGGCACAAAACCAGGACCCTGCACACACAGCTAATGTGATTTACCACAAAGCCATGGCAGATATACAGACATCGGATGTTATCGCAAACATATCATCCAGCACAGTCATTCAACAGTATAGGAAATGTATTCCATCATGTAGATGTATGTGTGTGTGTTTATGTCCAGATATAGATACATACATACATATATATATATATATATATATATATATATATATATATATACCAAGAACATCCCATATGACAACAAAGCATTACAAAGGAATGAAAAGGGAAACACCAGCAATGCCTGTATTATGTAGTGGTGTTGTCCTATGTAATATCAAGACTCCCTCAGACAGACATGTGTCATTAATACACGCAAACATCTGTACATTGGCCAAATACATCACTCTGTGCATTTTATTTACATTAACACAACAGTTCCTGTCCAATCATTATGTGAGAACAGTACTCTTGCAAGGTGCTGTATGCGACATCATCATCACGAAAAAGGTAAATGGGGTAACCACAGAGGGACCGGTAGTGTTGTGTGTACAATGGAGTCGTCTGCATCACATGTACCTGGAACCTTTAGGAGTCATGTGCATACCAGGATCGTGCGCCTGGGAGACAGGGGTGAGGACAACTGGAGTATTTTGTGATGCATATTAAAAGGGTCACGTGTCCAGTGGACACATGTGTGAAATGGACAGCTATGTATGGGGCAAATGTTATTCTAGGAACTGAATGGCCTTTAGTTTCCATAGGGTGAGAGTGGGATATGGGGGAAGGAGAGTAGGTATCCTTGTAGAGGATAGGTTGGGTAGGATGACAGACAAGAAAGCATACAGGGTCAGTATATGACACATGTGGGGGGATACACCTTGGACGGAAAGGGTTGTTCGGCAATTACAAGCCCATGAGCCCCCAGATGGAAACAGTGGGATGGCGATCCCTAGCCATGGGCAGCCTCCACTGCACCAAAACAGCCACAAAGGTGGCAATGCTGGGGGCTGTCTAGGAGGGGCAGGCTCACCCTGTAAATGTGACACTCTGTCCTCAAGCTGGCATTTCTGACCTCAAAACCCCTTATTGAGCCCCCTACACATCACTTCCAGGACTGTACGACAGTGGACAAGTCCACATCTGGACCTGCTCCCAGGGGGGACAAGCCCCATCCTCAGTGGTGGTTCCACCAAAAGGCAGTGTAGAGCCAACAGAGGTGGAGGTCCAAGGCTGGGCCCCAGATGTGCCAGTGCCCGGTGCCATGGCCAGCTGAAGTGGGACAGGAGGTTCTGCCGGGACCTCCAAACCAATACAGCCTATGGTGTTGCAGTTTTAACACAGATATGGCTTCGTAATAGTCAACAGCATTCAGGATTACTTATAACAGCATGCATAGATATGACCATCAACCCAACACAACAGAAGGTATGCATTTACAGAGGGAGCACAACACATGCATATATACTGCATGACATCTGTACAAAGTGCAGAAGACTTGTTTGTGACTGCAGCTATGAACAGTGGCCCATTATTGGCATGTCACTGAGAAGCCCAGACAGTGACTGTCATACCACTGTTTCATGTGGCATATGTCCAATCAGGGATGTGATGGCAGTAACTCTCATCACTATCACCATGTACTGACTGCAATCCTCACACTATGCTTCTGCAATTCACATATGTGTGTTCAGTGAGTAACACAGGAAACAAATGGTTCCACACACTGACCAGTCCACAGATGGCCCTACAGATGGGGGTTCCCTCACAAACAGAGCACTGTCTTGTCAGTTTTAAAACATGCAGAACAGCCATTGCCACACACAACTTGTTAAACTGGCAGTAGTCTCAATGAAGCATAGCTACACTTACATGCTGTAGTCATGTCTGGCACATCACCCTCCTGTCTTTAGGCTATTTTCCACTGTGTATGTTGTTTGTGGAACATCCAGATATCATCTGTGATGCTGTTTACTAAACACCAGATCCAGGGTCCACTCACAGCGACTGTCATGGGCAAACACCAACATGATGTTCCTAGATATTGTACTGCGTTTCCATGTGATTGGCTATGGGAACATCGCCACAGCTGTTCCACATGCAATCAGCTAGAGGAGGACTGCAATAGGTGAAGAGGCCATCACCTGATCATGAACATCACTTACAAAACACAAGCTGCTGCTGAGCAGGTGTACCACTCTACATCTATCAGAGAGTGTGTGGGAGACATAGACAGAGGCAAAGTATATCAGAGAAGGGCTTGGAGAGTAAAACCTAAGCATCATCTGCCACACACCTACCAGTACAGGGGTTCAAACCCCTGACTGACTAGTCATTACTATTACAAGTGCATGCAGTTACTCCATGTGCCACAAAGCTGACATATTGGTGTGCTGTAAGAACATATATGTGTGCTGGTGAGCGACATCTGCAACAGAGATATAGTAGACATACATTAGGTGTAGCGCACATGGCTGTCCACATGAATGGATGTTATTGTCAACACAACCACACTCTAATGGACTCACATTGCTACACTTTGCCAGGCCCACAAATACACTTCCTAACTACTTAGTTTGCCACACTGCAGTAATGCACAGGTACTACATGCACCACAGGGGATATCCATAGGTTCTATGGGTTAGGGCATGTGAACGTGTCTGACATCAGTCGGTGTGACAATGGGAGTTATACTAGGTATGACTGTGGTTGGGAGCATCATACCCCACACGCGGACACAAAGTGCCAGTACTGACATGCATGTGTGCATTGCTTCATGGGTGTGTAGTGGTTGGCTGTGCAAGATGGCTGTACAAGGCTGGCTGAGGGGTAATCCTTGCCATCAAGCCACCCGACAATGGTGTGCAGTGTGGGACAGGGTGTAGTGTCTGCAATGTCCCACACAGGTGGGTATTGTATGAACTGTCCTGACATCCTGGTTACCATTGTGTATGGCCATTGCTTTGCAATGCATGCTATGTCTGTGTTTGATAGTCCTTGAAATGGACATTATCTGGGATGTGCATGTCCCACAATAATGTACAGTGACATGTACAAGTGTACCTGGTTTGGCTGACACATGCTGTGTACACAGATTGTTATCCTCAGATATGCCAGTACTGGCCTGGTGTGGCAGGACCTGCTTATAGACAGCAGGTTGACCCTGCACCCGCATTGATAGCATGATACAGGCATTCTCTGGTGTCAGTGGCATCAGTCCATACAGGGCACATGAGAAAGGCATTGTATGGCCACTGTGAATTACATTTGATGGCACCACATATGTTGCAGGCATCCAGTGGGGAGCATAGTGAAGGCACATTGTCTGCAGTTATGTGCCTATTGTTCTGCTGTACAGGGTGCCATGCCCTCTGCAGCCCACTGCAATCACACCATGCCTACTATCTGTCATCAATGTGCAGGGTACTAGCAACATAGCAGGATATTCTAGACAAGTGTGTTTGTGTATGACACATGGGTTCAGAACGTATTCTGGGTAATAGTAGGGTTGCATACTTTGTTCACCAGGCCTTTTGCCAGATGTAGAGGTATGGCTTGCCAACAGTGTCCCTTGGCTGATTGACATCTGTACTCATGATGAGGTGGACATTGTGACATATAATATGGACACCATATAGGAAAACTACAAAATCTGCTTCCCAACATGTCCAGTGGTTAGACACTCACAGCCACCTCCACACAGACTCTGACTGTCAAACACACACGCATGCCTGCCATGTCTTGGGATAGAACCCCTACCTAACTAGTGTATCACACTATAGCAATACGCAGTTACAGCATGCGCTATGGAGAATACTGGGTTACAGCACTCCCAGAGGTGTATTTCTAAGTGGGTGACATCAGCAGGATTGCAAAAGGTGAGTATGTGAATTGTAAAGGGTGTGCATACTAAAAGCATTGCTTCTTTTTCAGGCAGGCAGACATACAAACACACACACACACACACACACACACACACACACACACACACACACACACACTTGGCCTGTCTGGGATTAGAACACCTACCAAACTAGTTTCACACACTACAGTATTACGCAGTTACAGCATGCACCATGGAGATTACTGGGTTACAGCAGCCCAGAGGTGTATTCGTAGGTGGGTGACATCAGCAAGATTGCCAAAGACTGGCATTTCAAATGAACTGCGAATTGTACATGTCTGTTACCTGCATGTGCACACTGCTTACTGTCACGAAAACACATTTACACCTGCTTACAACTGCTTAAAAGTGTCTTATGCAGTCCTAATTGACAGCATCAACAAGGCTTGCAGGTCGTGAAACCTGTACCATGTACACTGAGGTCACTGGATGTACCACTAAGCCATCTGGGTTGTATACATGTTGCATGGAGTTTATAATGCACATATTACTACAGGTATTCCACAGTACTGAAACACATGGGACAGTCACTTTGTGCACATATGTACAGTACCCTTGAATGTACTGTACTCTGTGACACAACAAAGACAAGTCTACATCTGTACAACTGTCATAAGTACATATATATATATATATATATATATATACATATATATAAATATATATATATATATATATATATATATATATATATATATATAGAGATATGTATAGATGTATATACACACACACACACACACACACACACACACACACACACACACACACACACACACACATATATATATATATATATATATATATATATATATATATATATATATATATATATGAACACCCTTTGTGACACAGAAGGGTTACAAAGGAACTGACATGTACACAAAACAGAGGCATCCTTGTGTTATAACATTTAAATCTTAAGCAGTCCACCAGAGAAGGGATAGTTGTTGTGAATTTGGAGTTTGGGGTGGGGAATGATGGCTAATATAATCTACCCCGGGGATTGTGGAGTTAGGGTGGGGGAATAATGGGTATGGACTTACACCCCGGCGACCACTTCTGTGTCACTGCTCAACAGTGGCACAGGAAAATAACATACCCAACTGCAGTCATGCTTGACTGTGTATTCTTTATCATTCCTAACTATGTAATACTTTGTAGACACCAGTCACCACAGATGACTACCATGGTGTGCTAAAAGACATTACACATGTGTATGCCTGGCTACAGGGTAGTCACACACACAAATACGCATACACTTACCAGTATTGTGCATACACATCTTGCCTATGTAAAGGTAACTAGTACAGTGGTATGCATTTAGGGTATGTGCCACAGAACACATACAATTACACTTACTCTGATTCCACTTCTGAACTGGGTGACATCACATGACTGATTACTTGCAGTGGGGAGGGGGTAAGAGAGAGTTTTATCAGTTGACAAGGCCAGTGCAAAATGTGATATCTTTTTGGAGTGCAGCAAAACCCGCTGTCATGACAGGATGCCAACACAAATACACACACACAACCACACTTGGCCATTTGCTGACACACACACTCAGGCAATTGTTGACACATACTCACTCAGGCATTTGCTGAGACACACACACACAAACACACTCAGCCATTTGCTGACACACACTCAGGCATTTGTTGACACACACACTCAGGCATTTGCTGAGACACACACACAAACACACTCAGCCATTTGCTGACACACACACACAAACACATATACACAGTTGCCAGTGGTGGGATCAGAACTCCTGCCTATCTACAGATCACTATTACAGTACTACGCAGTTATGAGATGCGCCACAGAGATTACACATTCCAAGGCAGTCAGAATGCCCTTCTAAGACTGAAGACAACAAAAGGGAGACTGACAGTCATGAAGTACATAACTGTAAACCTGTGTGTTTAAAGTAGGCATCCATTACAACCTGTATGCACAAACAAGACACATCATCTGCAGGTAGTACATAGGTAGACCTGAGAGGTATAGTTGTAGCACAACAGGAACCTGAACTGGAGTATGCCCATCTGTAGAATGGGCAACTACTATCACTATACAGGGTTACAGTGGGCATGCTCATGCACTTAGTAGCACAGGGCAGTTTTGGATGCACTATGACTACAACTACACAAGGTTATACTGGGCATGCTCATACACTTAGCAACAAAATGCTTATTGGATGCACTGACTCAAATTCCACAAGGTAGCAGTGGGTACGCTCATACACTTAGTAGCACAGGGCTGTTTGGGATGCACTCCAATAACCACAGAAGGCCACAGTGTGCATGTTCATACACTTACATGTACAGAACACATTGTAATGGACTCCTATTGTAAACACACAGGTTTACAGCTATGTACATCTTACCTGTCAGTATATATGCCCATCATACTGGTTTACTACCTGATACCAGTATGTGGCTCCTAAATGATATATCTGTGTCTGTGCTGTGTGATTCACATGCATACATGTACATGAAGTACAGACATATATATGCTAAGTATACACATTCATGCCTGTGTGGCCGTGACAGACAATAGGTTACCTGGGACACACAGGTGGATGCTACCTACAGCATGTGTCACACACCTTGCTGCCCTGAAAGGCATACATTGATAGCAGGTTTTGGACAGTGGCATTATACGTGGAACAGTGGCATGTGCAAGTATAATGTGTGAGCCACATTGTGTAATGGTACTGAGGTGCAGGTGTCAAGATGACCTCTCCGGGCTGTGTTAGTAGTTGTCATTATTAGCAGGACTGCTACCCTAAGTATATCTCACATTGGTCATATACACAATTTCTGCTGATGTCTATCACCTTACATGAGGCATTTGCTACCAGGCACATTACTTCTACTCGCAGTGATGTCATGGTACGAGTGGTAACTGCTAGACCAAAACAATGAGCCAATGTCTTGCTGTTATTATGAGGTTGTCCAGTTTCTATCATTCTGGGCTCTCATGACTGAACAACAAGCCTTCAACACAGAGCACATGCATCCATGTTTCACATATGTGTGGATAATACCTAGGTCACATTTACCCATATAACCGCATTCCGAGGCAAATGTCCTACACCCAGAAGTAACACCCTGACACTTACAAGACAATTGCATTGGATGCTTATGCTAACCAGTGCTAGATGTGTGGCTTTAGTAATCCATTTGCTCAATGTAGAACCTACAATGGGGAATACTGACATCTGTGCAGTGAGGAACACCTGGCTGATGGCTCTGTAGTGCACAATTGCACTACCACCATATAACTCAGATCCAGACATGTGGGCCATAACAGTGGTATGGACCATTCCAGGTGGTGGTGCCCACATATTCATAAATGCTACTCACATGTAAAGACCACTACTCCAACATAACTCATCACAGATGAGTCAGGTACAGGTGACAGTGGTAAATGCTGCATTGTAGGTTGTATCCTCATATACATCCACCACCTTGTCCCCAGACTACCAACACACATCCATATGTGGTATGACATAATATGGAAGACCACCAGATGCCCCTCGATTGGTGGACTGCACCTAGGCCTACATCAGTTGTGCAAAGTACCCATGTACAGACACAGCTGCATAATGTGTTATGCAATGCAATAATAGCACTGTTTGTAACCAGCTCAGTTGTACACATACCAGGGTCCCTCGGATGTTGTCAGCATTAACATGGTCAACTGTTGCTGTACACCAGTAAAAATACCCTCATGGTTGGATATGATCTAAATGTACCTGCCTTGGATATGTACATCCCACACTCATACAACATGTTCAATATTAGCCTCGCATCAGGCTTTGTGCCCACTGAATGGCGCACAGCAACAGTTATCCCACTCCACAAAGGTGGAGCCACCACTGATCCCAGGAACTGTCAACCTATTAGCCTGACAAGCCTGGTCTACGAGGCCATGGAACATATCATCATGGAACTCATAAACAAAGACATTGGTAACCTCCAAACTCTGGATCTCATCCAGTTTGGGTTTGTGAAAGGCAGATCATGTCCCCTGAACCTGATCAACTTCTTTGAGGCAGTCAACAAAGCTGTGGATGAGGGTAAGGTGGTTCACACAGCCTATCTTGACCTCGCCAAGGCTTTCAACACCATCCCCCTTTCTGGAATTATAGCTAAACTCACTAAACTAGGTATAAATCCCTACATCACAAGATGGGTTGCCAACTGGCTGACTGACAGAACCCACACTGTAAAAGTTGCAGACTCCAAATCTGACATCAAAGCAGTGACAAGTGGAGTACCACAGGGTTCCATTCTGGGACCTCTCCTGTTTGGTATCTACTTCTCTGAACTACAGGCTAACACAGAAGGCCTCGGGCTAATGATGTTCACAGATGACTGCAAACTAGGAGCCATAGTCAAGTCCCCAAATGATGTGGACATCCTACAGAAAGGCCTCACTGAGACAGATACCTGGTGTCAGAGGCATGGCCTCAAGCTCAATGCCAAAAAGTGCAGTGTCATCCCCTTTGGTAAAGACTCTGTACCCATGAACTACCACATAGGCAGCAATCTACTTAACACCGAATGTGTGATAAGAGAACTTGGGACCCAGGTGGACAGTAGTCTCTCCTTTGATAGTCACATCACCACAGTAGTCAGGAAGTCCTTCTACATGGCACACCTCATCATAAAATTGTTCTCATCCAGGAAAAAAGAGGTCATTTTTCCCCTCTACTCGACACTCATTAAACCCATTATAGAGTACAATGCCCCTTTTGGAATGTACCTCACAAGACATCTGCAGCAGCTGGAAAGGCCACAAAAGTACCTCACAAAGAGGATTACTGGCCTCAAACAAATGCCCTACACTGACCGCCTCAACAAACTCCAGCTTTACTCCGTAGCATATCGCCTACTCTGAGGTGATCTCTGCCTAACATATAAACCTATGTCAAACCGAGAGCTGTTGGACATGCTACACCTAAAGAAATCCCAATCCCTCCATGCTACATGCTCTAGGGACCTAAACCTTGTCACCACAATAAACAGGACATGCTGGAGGGATAGATTCCTGTCCCAGAGACTTCCTATACTCTGGAACAAGCTACCTATCTATGTCAAGCAAAGTTCTTCATTAGCACTCTTTAAGAAAAATCTTGATGAATGGATGGGAAATAGGAAATACACCCCGGGGATCACTTCTGTGTCTCTGCTCGACAGTGGCACAGGAAAATAACTTTCTTGGGTGGCGTAAGCCATGGAACCTTGCTGGCTAGGCTTACGTAGGCCCTTGGGTCGATAGCCTAGTACCTACCTATGAACCTATAAATGACATTACCATAGCTTTCATTATCCTTTCTACATACAGGTGGCTACAGTCATTACACACATGCACATAGCAGATAGCATGCTAGCAGTACATATTGTACAGTAACACATGTAACTATGTGAAATGTAATTGTGTTATATGTGCAGTACTGACTTACCAGGCAATTCCAGGCTCGGTGCTTGAGAGACAACCATCTCCACAATACCAGCTAAAGCTTGTGGATGGAGGTCTGCTGGTGTTCCCAGGTTGGCTAGTAGCTCCTCGGCACGTGTGAGTGGGGGCTGGGTGAGTGTCCCCCATCTGTTGCACCTTGTTCCCTGGCAACTGCATTAGCACTCTGTTTCACCCTTCTTATGAGGTCAGTGCAGTGTTGGCACACCTGCTAATAGGTGTGATTGTGACCGTCAACATCATTTACCCTTCTGCAGAGTTCCTCTCACAGGACATCCTGCTGCTGTGCATCCTGTGGCACATGGCTGAAGAGGGTTGTATGGTTGTCGAGGAGGTATGGGATGAGGACCACATCATCCAAGTGGCTGTATGCTGGCAGCCTGCTACGTGGCATACCTGGAAGACATAATTATGGAGACAGGTCACAGTAACTCACAAAGAAGTACAGAAGTACAGCTGAACATACATGTGTATCACATTTATTAAGATTACAAATAAGTCTTTGCAAATCTACATGGCACTAACACCACTGAAATGCATAAGTCACACACATTTGCCACTTATTGGTGATGTGATGTTATTGCCATATATGTGTGTGTCATGTGATGACATTGCTCATACTCCATGTGGATGTTGTCTTGACGTGGGCATGTCTGTTTGCCTGTACTGGTGTCTTTACCTATCAGCACATGCCTGGATGTGTTCACATTAATGCACTCAACCTTAATGCTGTGTATATGTCACATATATAGGTTCATAGGTTCATAGGTGCTTACTAGGCTAATGACCACAAGGGCCTTTTTAAGCTTAGCCATACATCCCAAATCTCTGATGAGTGTTGATATCCTTGATAAGTATAAGCATAGGCCAGGGAGATGAACCATTTACAGGTTACCTGTTTGCATCAGAGACATAGGTTCCAAACCAGGGGTGAGTTTATGGCCATGACTATGTCAACAGATATTTGTTCATCACTACCCTCTTGTAGTTGACCATTACTATGTCAACAGGCATTTGTTCCTCACTACTTTCTTGTAGGATATTGACATAAATCACAGACTCCATGAGTGTCCCCACTTTGCAGGCATCAGCCAACCTTGTTAACCACAGACAGACAGTATTCGCTTGTATTGTGGTTAAATGGATTCCAAGCAGTAAAGGACCCAGGACTGAGCCTGTTGAACACTACTGCTTACAGATTAGCTATTGGAGGCAGATGTCCCTATGTTGAGTATGTGTGTGCCATCAATGGGCCACTAGGTGTCCCCTAAAATGATAGTACTATGGATGCCTAAGGCGGTGCTTTGTAAATTATGCCTGAGTCGGGGGTATAGTCAGATGGCTAGGGTCAGTCCAGGGTGTTGTGTGCCTTGATGTCTCCTCACCCAGGTCCTTGGTGACTTCCTCAAAAATGTCCACCACATTTAACAGTCATGATCCCCCTGTCAGACATCCAAACTGTGTACAGTCAACAGTGTGCAGACCACATATATGAGTGCTGATCAGCTCCATGATGATTGCCCCTACAGTCATATAGATATGGATACTCAGGCAAAAAGGTCTATAGTTCTGTTGGTCAGTGCATGAATCACCTCTGTGCAAGGGTATAACAGTTGCCGTTGTCCACTCAGCTGGGGTCCAACCAGTGGTTTCAGTATGACTGCAAGGTGTTCCCAATGGTGTTAGAAATCCATGGCACATTTATTTATTTATTTTATTAATTTATTAATATAATATAATTTTATTTATTTATTAATATAATATAAATATATATATAAATAATAAATATGACTGCAAGGTGTTCCCAATGGTGTTAGAAACCCATGGCACATCCCATGTAGGATGCAGCCTGGGATATTAGCATGTTCAATAAATGTTGTGTATCCTCCATTGAGAGGCCATTTTGACCTGCTCTGTAGATATGGAAGTTATGGGACAGGTTGTAGGAATGTCATTTGTCACATGTGGTGGGGACAGTGGAGTGAAGTTGATGCAGAACATATGGGAGTACAGGTTAGCTATGGGTACAGACCCATTCTATATGGCATCATTAAGTATGAGTTCACCAACAATCTGGGCCTGTGCTTTGAGGTTACACATGTAACCACACTGTGTGTTGTGGTTCTGCTTTGTGTAGATGGCTAATTTTGTCACTTATTGTGTCTACACAACATTACAACACTATGTGGTTGTTGTAGCTGAGGTTTTGTCACCATTTTAGGGGGGGGCACCCCCACCCCAACTGCCACACAGCAATGTCCACCTCCTATTGTACAGCCTGATAATGGCAGTTGTCCACCAGGCTGGTCTGCTGTGCCATTAGGAGCCTGTGTTCCTCCTGTCAGGTACATCTGAGTTCATGCAGTTGTAATGCTGCTGCCATAATGCACAGGTGTACAGCTCTGCATACTTGCCATCCCATCGGAGGGGGGAGGTGCAGTCAAGCTATGTAAACCCTCATACATAGCCATTAGGGACATGACCTGTGACCCTGCAGACTTGCAAGCATGTACATGTTTTGCCATATACATCTACATGGCACTGTACAGCTGTGTAGCATCCTGCCATGCATTGCCTGCATTGCACATGTGTAACACATGGGACAATAGCTAGCCTGATGGTATTTGCAGGGTTGGATATCAACTATAGCATGTATGGTCATAGTGATCTAGTAGGCTATATGCCCTGGGCCATTTATGAGCCTAGGCAGACAGGTTACCTATCTGTAGGCAACAGACAGGTAAGTTTCAGTGGCCAGTTCAAGCAGTGCCACAGAACTGATCCACAGGGTTACTGATATATTTGGCATGCGGTCATCGGGTCAATATGACTAGAATGAAAGATCACAACAATGAATGTATGTACATCGACACATTTACGTCGATGTACATACTGAGCGAAATACCTAAACGGCGAAAACCGGAATTCCAAACGTGTTGCATCATCATAATGCGCCACACAAGTAGGTAAAATCTAAACTAAAATATTAAATTAATTAGGTTTTGCAGGGGAGCAAGCCCCCCTGCACCCCCCACACCCCCTACTTAAATATACCAACTCTGAGACAGCACTACAGTGAGGAAAAGGATATATTTCCTTATCCCCACCACATGAAACACATTTGGCTTTCCGGTTTTCACTGTTTAGGTGTTTTGCTCTGTATGTACATCGACGTAAATGTGTCAATGCACATACATTCGCTGTTGTGATTTTTCGGTCTAGTCATATAGACCCGAGGTCATCACACCATGTCACAGAGAGGGGTGATGTGCAGCTTCGCTGGACGGGGATGCATAGTATGGCAAGAGTATGTTAAGTGTATGGGACAGAGATCTGTCAGGCATGTTGTGATCCTTGTACTAGAAAGGTGGATATTCACGAAGCATGTGTTTATTGGGGATCAGGATGTGTTAAGTGTAGCATGTTCAACACCTCTGGGTTGGACATGGCTTTATTCAGGGTAGGCTTAATGCTACATAGTGCAGCTAGGGATTGGGAAGGGCAGTGTAGGCCATCTACACATATGCAATAACCCTTAAAGGAAATATGTGATCTATTATGGGTCACATGGGTGTTGAGTATGGCTGAGCAATTATCTCTATATTCCTGGATGGCACCCTGTCATGATTAGGGGTGCTACATACGACTACCTCTCTGGTGTGGTGAAGTTACTATCAAAGGAAAGAGTACTATCCAGCTGCATCCCATACATACAGTTGCCATTATGTTGACCGCTGCCTACGTGGTAGTTCAAGTGCACAGGGTTTGTAACATAGGGGATGACAATGCAATACTTAGCTGTCAGATTGTGGCCATACGTCACACACCACACATCTGACACACTAAGGCCCTTCTGTATGTTGAATGCAGCACACATTGAGTCAACTATTGCTCCTAGTTCATAGTCATTTACAAACATCAATAGGCTGATGCCTTCTGTGTTGGTCTGTGTGGTATAGATAACAAAGAGGGGGAGTACAAAGAATGAACCCTGTATTACTGTGGTTGGCATTGGTTTGATGTGTGTGTATTAGTCAGACACCTTCTGTAGTGTTGGTTCTGCCAGCGGTCCAGTTGCCAACCACTCCTGTGACATAGGAATATACACCAAGTTTACTGAGTGTAGCTGGAACACAGTATGGGTGATGGTGTCCTACAACCTGGCAAGGTCATGATATGCAGTGTGAATCAACTCTACTGTCATCTACATCTGTACTGAGTACATCTACATCTGTACTGAGTACATCAAATATGTTTATCACGGTGCATGGCCCTACAGACCAGACTCAGCAGGCTAGTTGTGCACTATTTCCCATTATCAATGGTGTCTCCCCCTTTGTGGGGTGTGATAACTGTTGCTGTGCACCATTCGGTGTGTACACAGCCTGACATGGAGCTATGATTGAACATGATGTGTATGTGGATAGCTGATTGTTCTTACATTTGTGTAGATACACCCTGGGATGTTTACAGGTCCCATTAAAGCTGTATGTATGGCTTTAGATAGTGCAGCTTGTACCTGCATAGTCGTTATTACAGGGGCCCTGTAGTATACATGGATATATTACTAAGTGTACCTGTTGGGGGGGGAGTGGGAGTGGGTTTAGGTTCTCTAAGACCCTATCTGGATGAACAGGTGCTATTTCTGTAGGTGCAGTACTTTCCATGCCATAGTGCTGTGCAGCACGGCAGGTCTTGTTGTTGCCATTACGATTAATGGCACAGCTATAGAATGTTCTGTGTTTGGCTTCATAATATGTGGCTGATTAGTTTCAAAGTAGCTTTGTGTGGTTTTATATGGTGTATCTGCATCTTACTGAAGCTGACCAGGGATCACCTACACTCATGTGTGTTCACTCTTGCAACAGTTACTATCTTCTGTGGTACAGTTTAAAGCATGGTACCACCAGTTTGCCTTCTTGTTTGTGTTTGGTTGAATCCTGCTTCTGTTTCAATGGCACAATCACTGCACGTATATGACTGCTTAAGGTTAATTTGTGTAGGATTCAGCATTTGCACATGCATTGTCCATCTGCATGGGTGCCATGACAGCCACCACTCTGCTCTTAGGAAACATAGCATTGGCATTGGAGACTGACCATGTGCGGCATACTGTTAGCCCTGTTTGTGTGACTACTGTGATCCAGGCCATTGGGGTCAATGGAATCCAACATGCATTAAGCGCAGGTGTTGGTACATGAGGCGTCTTCCCAGTTCATAATGGAATAGTTGAGAGTAGCCATTATTATGGTTCTGTCTCAGACCTAATCTTCCCCATTACAGCACATTATGACAGTTGGGAAATCCGCAGCATGGTGGGTGATCTGTCGCAAGGTGCAATTTGAATTTGACTTTGGCACAAATGTAGTTGCTCTGCATAATTCATCTGAAGTTATGCAAGTGCATCTAGCGTGGGGGAGTACATATCCTTCAGGAATATGGACACACCTGAGGCCCATGTGTTCCGATAAAGGATAATGGGCAAGAGGTGAGGTATGTGTTATAACATGGTCATGCAGGTGTGCTCTCCGGAGCGCTGAAACATGTCTCAGCCACTGCACAGATATGTTCTCCATGTCAGGGATTGACATATGTGTGTCCATATAGTGTTTCTGACATGTATCATTGTGTAGCGAGACCCGCAGTTTATTGCTTGCCTGTCCCTGTAACAGCAGTGGACCTTCACTTGAACTATGCACGATGAAGGCACTATAGGAGAAGCATGAGCCCCTAGGCAGTATCCAGATTCCCAGGGGTGACAGGTGCAGGCCCTGTCTGGCAAAGCATCATGGTCTGTCAACCATGTTATTCCAGGCAGACAGATACTGGATACCCTTTGACTTGCACAACTACACTTGACAATTGTTGAATACAATCCTTTTGTCCCTGTACTGCAGTATCATTCTGGCCAATGGTAGAATGCTATCCAGACCTTGGGACATACCTATAAGGGCTATAAGACCTGACAGTTCCTACATGTGTTTCCATGCAATCCAGGCTACTGCATCACAGGTCCTGCACAACAACATGGAATATGCCAGAGCCATGTGTATAGTTCAAAAGGTGGTCTGAGTGTATGGGTATGTGGCTAATCGTGGCAGACAGGCAGCTGACAGTATGTATGCTCTCCTAGAGGTTGGTGTGTAACATAGTGCTAGAGTTTGCATTCACAAATGAGTACTGTTGGGCATGTTTCCAGCCATGTGTTTTGAGGTGTGGCACAATTATGCAAACTATGTCATACAGTTTGTGTATTTCGGTGTCTGTCTCTTCCAGCTTGGGAGGTCACTTGTTTGGCCAAATACGTAGAAGCATCTGTGAATGTGTATGATTTCTTTTTTTAAAACATGTTTATTGTTTTTAACATACAAAATAAATATCATAACAATTTTATACAAGTAATTAAAATAGAAATAGTTATAACATTCAATAAAATAACCAAAGTATTTACAAAGACATCCACTACAAATCAAATCAATTGATTAAACTATAATGTCATGCTCATGAAACTAAGATTTTTTTAACAGGTTTTGTAAAGTATTCCATATAATATAATAAGATGTTTTTCTAGTAGTTCTTGATTTTATTGTCATCAATTCCATATGACACACTTCAGTTATAACATTTTTAAATTCATTAAATGAAGGAGGGGTATCTGAAATCCAATTTCTGGTTATTATTTTTCTAGCCACTGCTAGAATAGACCATAATAAGGGAAGCTTAACTTTTTTAACACTTTTAGGAACAGGTGTGTTAAATAATATAAGTGATTTAGAAACAGTGACATTATCTGTGAAAAGGGCCTGAAAAAAATCATTGATTAACTTCCAATATTCCTTCAATTTTATACAGTTATAAAACATATGTGCCCAATCAGCATTAATTTCTACATTACATCTTTTACATAAGTTGTCTTTATTATTTATTTTATTCATCATTAAAGGTGTATAGATGGATCTATGTAAAAATTTCCAAGTAAAAAGTCTCCAAGTAATGGAAGAAGTAGTTTTATAAGCAGATTCCAATATATATTGTTTATCTTGTTGTTTTGGTGGTTCACCATTAATGGAAATGAAATAATTCCAATAGGTATCTGCACTGTAATGAGTTTCTTCTCTGATAATTTTATGTATGTATGAGAGTTTACCTTTATCAGAAACTCTTATGTTATAAATTTAACATCAAGTAATCAATCAGTATTGGAACAGATTCTTTAACTGTTAAAGACATTAAATCAATTTTATTAATAAGATGTTGTCTAAAGGTCTGAACTTCTAACCAACAAGTTTCTCTCAAATCAAATTCTTGCTTTAAGAAGTCTAAATCTTTTACTTTATTATCAGACAGCAATTGATACCAATACTTTAGATAATTCTCTGTGACTAAAAGAGTTCTTTCAGAAGTGGTTGACAAAAGCATACCTTGTGTATACATTATAGGGAATAGAATAAAATTCCATTCCTTATACTTAGGATGCATGAATATAAAATTACGATAACTGATAATAATGTTTAATGGGTAACTAACTATATATTTTGGTGTAATGGTTGAAGTACAAAATTCTTTTAGTAACCATAACATGGTGTTATTTACAATAATATTTTTATGTGCTAAAGAGATTTTCATGAAGTGAATACTAATTAGTTCCCAGTAATCTTCCCATCTTGCAACATATGACTGATCTATTAACAAAGTAATAACTTTTATAATAGAAGAGATAGTATATAAATTAAAGTCTGGAAATGAAATGCCCCCTTGAGACCAGCTATTAGTATGTTTCTTTAATGCAATCCTAGGTCTATTAGGTGCCCATAAGAAATTTAACATTAGTGAATTCAATTTCTTAATAATTATTTTTGTAGGTGGGAGTATTATTGATTGTATTAAGTATAATATCTTAGGGAATATTATCATTTTAATAATTGTGAGTCTCTCTTCCATGGTAAAAAACATATTGTTCCAGCTATTGAAAAGATTTTGTATATTAAGAAGACAGGTACTATAATTATTATGTATAATAGATTTGATATCTTTAGTTAATATTATACCTAAGTATGTTATCTGACCTGAGTTGGGTATATATATTTGCTAAAATCACTAATGAGGACATTTTTTCGTGTGTATATTGGTAATATTTTAGTTTTTTCTTCATTGAATTTTACACCAGAGATATTTTTAAAATCCATCATTTTATCAAATAAGGACTGCATAGAAGAGTTAGTTCCTGCTGATGTAATTAGAACATCATCTGCAAAAAGTTGAATTTTAGATATTGTATTTTCATCTATATCAAATCCTTCTATATCAGTACTGTTTCTAATCAAATTAGCCCAAGGCTCCATTATTAAAGTAAATAATAGTGGAGAGAGTGGACACCCTTGTTTTGTACCTTTAAAATGGGTATTTTTTTGTGAGACATATGTTCCTATCTTAATGTAAGCCAATGCTCCTTTATATAGATGTTCAATTAGATTTACAAATGCATCTGAGAAGTTTGTGCACTTCAGTAAGATAAACAAGTAGTCCCAACTTACAGAATCAAATACTGAACTTATATCGAGACTAATAAGTGTTAAATCTTTCTTTTTCCTATTTGCAAAATCAATTAACGTTAAAGTTCTCCTTATATTATCAAAAGTATTTCTATTTACAATAAAGCCTGTCTGGTCTATATCTATAATGCCTGGGATGATTGTCTTTAATCTATCAGCAAAATACTCATAAACATTTTATAGTCAACATTAAGTAATGAAATAGGTCTATATGAAGTGCATCTGGTTGGGTCTTTATTGGGTTTTAAAATTGGCGAAATAAATGTGTATTGCCAAGATGGGGGAGTTGTTAACTCATTTTGGGACAAAATAAAAACCTTATGTATTAATGAGTATGTACTTTTGGGAAGAATTTTATAGATCTCTGGTATAATACCATCATTACCTGGTGCTTTGTTTGATTTAAGCTTGTTTATTTGTGTAACAACCTCTGTATATGAAATATTTTTATCCAATAGTTTAGTCTGTTGTTTATTAAGTTTTTTGTTCATGTTTTTATCCAATAGTTTAGTCTGTTGTTTATTAAGTTTTTTGTTCATGTTTGTAGTTATAAATTTCTTTATTTTATCTTTAGGCTCCATGTTAATGTTATTATGATTAATTTTGTGAAAGTGATTTCTAAATTCATCCAATATTTCTGGTAAACTAGAAACATTCTTCTTTTTCCTTGGAGAGAAAATGTCTTTGATATGATTTTGCTTATTCAACCATTTTGTTTTATTTTTAAGTCTATGTAAGTATTTGGGACTTATTGAGTAAGACAAAAACTTATATTTCTCTAATGTTATTTTAACTTTATGAGTTAAAATTTCTTTGTATTTCTCATTTAATTTATTTATTTCTTCAATAACTTTTTTGTTCATAATATTTTCTTTATTATTATGTTTATATGAGTCTAATTTACTTTGAATATCTAGTAATTCCTTGTCCCAAGATTTCCTTTTATTATTATACCATCTGATACTTTGTCCATATAAGTATGATTTTAAAGCATCCCAAACATAAACAATGGAGACTTCAGGTGTATTGTTTAAGTCTAAAAAATGTTGCACTTCTGAAAGTATATAATCTTTATAGTCTTTTAGTTGAGTTAAGTATGCTGGTATCCTTTTGATCTGAACATTGTAAGTACTTTTTATCATAAACTCAAAGACAATTGAATTATAATCTGATATAGGACACGAAATGATTTTAGAATTAATTAAGTCTGTTACCATCTGGTTAGAAATAAAGACTCTATCTATTTTTGAATAAGTTTTATATCTGTTAGAAAAAAAAGTGTATGGTAATGATTTTGAATCTATCTGATTATTAATATCATTCAAATGATATAAGTTAACAAAATCCTTTAAATGTTTTGCATTAGATGTAATTTTCCTTTTTCCTATAGTAGTAGAATCTTTTTCATGTAGGATACAATTAAAGTCACCTGCTAAAATAATATCTCCTATAGAAAATGATATGATCTTATTGAGATGATGTTTCACTGTATTAATGCCAATTCCTGGTATCCAATATACATTGATTAATGTATATGTCTTTCCATTAATCTGTATTGTAACCATACAAAACATTCCTTTATCATCTTCATAAGATTTAATAATTTTAGGTATGGGCATACTTTTATTCCATAAAATAGCCACTCCTCTTTTTTTCTGAGTGTGTTCTGAACTAACCAAGACTGTATATTTATTAGTGGCTAATTTATTAATATCCTTTTTCAGGAGATGTGTTTCTTGAAGGAATACTAAGTTGGCCCTATGTAAATTAATGTATCTCATTAAACTTGCCCTTTTACATGGGTTATTCAGTCCATTAATGTTTAAATAAATTCCTTTTAGAGAAATCATTTGGCTTTTTTAAACATATAAAACTTATAATCAGAATAACAATTAACAAAATAAGTGATATTATACCTCCTCCTTTAGGTGTACCAATAAATATAGCTGTATTTATTGAAAATCTTATGGGATTTTGTATAAGCTTCATTTTTACTTGTAGTGACAATGAGTTTATAAAATGTGTTGTGGATGTCAGAACTATATACAAACAACAATAAACAGATGAAAATAATATTAGGATTAAACATTGCACCCAGCCTGGAGTTAAAAACTCCAACTTTGAGTAGCACATACCACTCAAGTTATCCCCCTATCCTAAGCAGCAGTACCTCAGCTGCCACCATATCAATTTAATACTAATTATTATTAACTAAAGTTAACCTCATTTAATTAGATTATCTAGTAAGACAAAGCTAAACCATTTATAAATCAGCTTCATATAAACAAATAAGAACATTTAGAAACAGTTCATATTACTATGTACATCTATTTTGTATAATACATTCATAGTCAAAATGGCATTCTAATAAACTTGATAATGGGAACCAAGAAGAGAGAGAGAGAGAAAGAAAGAAAAAAAAAAGGGGGGGGGCATATCTATATATTAGTTTATTAAAAGTTAGTAAAAATAAGTTCTTATGTTCATTTGGATTCAATAACTTAGGCTATTATGGTTCAGACATTACATATATTAGGATATTCCTACTTTCTGTCATAGAAATGCAGTTAACAGTTTTAAAAACTTTAAATTACTTGCACCAAAGCTTTCTTCTCATACTTGTTATTGCCAGTTAAATAAAATATTTATACTCATACATATGTTTACAAATCATACTGCACAGCAATGTAAATTCCTAGTTATACATAAATCATTGTGAAGAAAGCCATCTGTATTTTATATATCTGAATTGCTGCTTTAAAATATGTCACATGGCAGTTTCTTCTAAGATATAATCATAATATTACTTGTGCTTGTCATTTAGATAAGTCAAATGATTTATAACATTATATATGTTTAAATCATAAGTATTTATATACATTAATATGTTGCAGTCATGTAAGCTTTCAAAAACATATGTATATATGTTTTACCTTCTATGCCTTCTAAAATATCTCACTTGCTTACTATGGCATACTGAATCATTTAAAATCATTATAACTTTCATATTTTATAAATTACATCTTAAATAAGTAAGTTGTTATAAAGAATAACTCACATTTAAATGTCATAGATTTTGTTTTTCATCACAAAGTCACATTTACAGCAGTTCTACTTCCTGGAACAGTGTTCTTCTTGAATCTGCGATGTGTCAGTGTGAAATCAGGGGTCAAAGTTCAAAATGACTGCATTCAGCTTCTCTGCGTGTATTCTGAGTGTTGAAGCTTTTAAAACAACTCGAGGACACTATTCACGAGGTAACCCACATCCCAAATTGTCTCCCTTAACATTCTGGCGGGAATTTTAGTAAATGCAAGTGACTGACATTCATTTAGCAATACAAATGAAACTAAACAGTGCAAAACCTTCGCGAAGTATTTTACAAGTCATTACAGTCTCTATGACAGTGAAACCAAGCCTATAGTTATTTAACATATTATACAACTTATTTTTATATGCCCCATTTCATTTCCTCATACAAATCTTATTATATACATATATCAGTATTATCAGAAGCATATAAATGCACTTATATGAGAGAAAAAGAGAGAGAGAGAAAAGAAAAGGAAGAGAGTAGAAAAGAAAGAGAGAGAGAGAGAAGAAAGAGGAAAAAAAAAGAAGCTACAAAGAGTATCTACAATGAAATATTACTTGCTGTTTATATTAATAAAGTGAAACATGAAACATATTATTTACAACTATTTTAGTTCTAATTATTTGCAATTAAAGCATGACATATTATTTCTAATCATGTATAAGCAATAAAATCATGGTATAATATTTAGCAACAGTGTTTAAACAGCATATATAGTTTTTTTAAAAAACTAATAAGTTATTATTTCACTTTTTCATATTTTTCATCATACTTCTCTCCTTGCCCTCCCCCACCCCTCACTAAATGCATAGTTTAAAAAGAATGTCATTATTTAAAACAAGAAGAGAAAGAAAATGTATCAAATTACTAACCTTAGGTCTCTTTATCACAAAGAGAAACAAGTTGATTGATGGCTTGTTATTTGTTCCTCAGAGAGTTTGACTATTTATGAAACAAAAACAGTTCTTTGCACACAGAAAAATAACTTTGAATAAAACTTTAGAATATTTGTGGCTTTCTGGAGATGCAGTAACTGTATTTGAAGAGATTAAGAGAGAAGGTGAGAGAAAAAAAAAAAAAAACATAGAACATGTCATTTGTTTTTTAGTCTTTTTTGCTTCTCTGAAGTCTTCCAAGAAGTTCCTGTTGCCATCCTCTTTAACGAAGAACTAGCCCATTCCATATCTTCTATTTTATCCAATATCTTATTTTTTTTTTAATATACAGCAAAGCAGAGTCCAAGTCTTCAAAAATTCTAGGGCCATCAGGTAAAAAGATTTTTAGTTTGGCAGGAAACAAAAGGTAGGTTTTGAACTGTGCTTTCTTAAGCTCTCTTATTAATGGCAAAAAAACTTTTCTTTTAGTTATTACCAAGGAAGAATAGTCATTGTCAAAACGCACAGTTGCCTCATTAATTTTAATAGGTGCTTTAGCCCATGCAGATTTTAGTACCATCTCCTTGTCATAAGATGATAAAAATCTTACTATAACTGATCTAGGATACTTTTTGTTAGAGTTAAAATTAGATAAGGACCTATGGGCTCTTTCAATACCAAAAGAAAATGCTTCTGACAAGTCTAAAGTTTTGGGAAGCCAAGTATTTAAAAAGGAAGTAATGTTGTTACCTTCTATGTTTTCTGGCAGTCCAAAAATCCTAATATTATTGCGTCTAGATCTATTTTCCAGGTCATCAAGTTTGGATTGTAGATGTGTGTTCTGCTTCAGCAAAAACTCAATGTTAATTTCTTCTTCCTGGATTCTGTTCTCCATATCATTAACAGTCTCTTCTATGCCTGAAATCTGAGCCTTTTGTTGTTGCAAGTCTTGATGTAACAAATCCATTTGTTTTATAGTTTTTTTCTATGAAGTTATCAATTTTAGTATCCAGTTTGTCCGTTTTGGTAGTAAGTTGCTGAATAGTAGATATCAAAGACTGAAGCTCTTTCTTGATGCTGGAATCCTGAGTATTTGCCTTACTGGAACTCATTTTGAACAGAGGTGATGAAAGAAAAATTTCCAAGATGATTTCTGACAGGAAAATTATTGAAATTTTCTTTCTTTTTTAGATATTATTCAAGAAACTGATATTCCAAACGTATTTAGAAAGAAAATTATTTCATTAGTTGATTTTTAAAGTAATTATTTCCTGTCAGTGCAGTTAAGTTGGTGGAGCTGAAGAAATCTGCTGCTATCCTGTGTTCATCCTTGGCCATGCCCCAATGTGTATGATTTCTGGTAGTGTGTGTGGGTGTCCTTACTGTGTTCTGGTAAGGGTATGTGTTGATTGTGTTGATGAGATGCATGTGTTAACCTACAACTTATGATTGTCCAGTCCAATCATGACTGTAGACTGGGCTGCCTTCCAGCTTACCCCTGTAGCTGCATCCCAAACAATGTGTGGGGCATGGTGTTTGGTGGGTTTGGCAGTGTACATGGCATACAGATTATATTCCCCCCCAGGATGGCCACATACACAAAGCTGACATTAGTAAACACCAGTAGCTGACTAGTGGACATGCCTGTATGAGCAGTCAGTACTACAAGTACCAAGTACTGTATTTAGTTTATGTATTGCTTATGAAGATGTTTTAGACAGTGATGCTCACATGCAAATATTTGTGTTATGGACATGACAACACTGGCTATTACGGAAACATTGTAGCTACCTTTAGCAGCAATCCTCCTCTGAGGAGCACATCACATCCTGTTAGTTGATTACAGATGATGCAAGTGTCTACAGGTCTGTTTCCTTCTCTGGGTGGACACTCACATATCCACCAGGACCATGAGCTCTGTTGGGCACAGACACCCACTCTCCAAACAGAGTCATGTATCAATAGACTCTGATGCCACTATCAACATGATCAGGATATAATCAGATAGTGTAAGCCATCACATATGAAGCAGCTATTACACATGGGCAGCTGTCTCCTACATCTTACACTCCTACTGCAGATGTTACACTGGAGTTAAAGATGCTATGCAACCTGTTTCATTACCAGTACTGTGCACTACCTTACATACAGTATGTGCAAGCGGCTGTTAGGTTGGCAATGAGAGGTTGTGCTACACAAACCTGGTAGTTCAACCAGTGTGTCTCTACTCTCAATATCCACTCTATGTAGGTGTGCACATAGCCATTTGGCCCAGTCCTGTAACAAGGGTCACTACACATTTGCATAACATGTACACATGCACAGCTGTTATTGCTTGCAAATGATACTAGAGAGGTCCAGCCCTGTAACAAGGGTCACTACACATTTGCATAAAATGTACACATGCACAGCTCTTATTGTTTGCAAACGATACTAGAGAGGTGGATGTTACATGTGTTATGTGCATGGATAGTTTCCTGGCTCTTCCAATTATCTTTGCTGTCATGCTGCTAAACTGTCAGATGAATACAAATAATATGTATCCTGTTATTGAGTATTGCAATTGCCAATAGACATAACTACTGTTTGCATAACATAACAGAACTGCTATGCAGAATAGAATACAGATCTGCCTAAAATACTGTACATTATACAGTTATTGGCACAATATCCCACAATGCACACTATATTCGCATGGTGCCCACCTTTAACATGTTCATCTTACTTATACACCCATAGATATATCGACTGTTACAATATATTGACATATACTATCTCCTGTTATAGCACATACTTGGACCAATCCTGACACTGACAGTGGCTGGAAGTGAATTGGTGGATTCCAAGCCCATATCATCCTTTGTGGTGTATGCGAAGTTTGCCTTGTGATCTACAGCAGTACACACATAGAATACTACAAGCATTACTACTGCTCAACAATACATCGCTACAAGATAGCTATTTCCACTATATGCATTGATTACACCATAATTCTTACAGAACAGGTACTACATACACAGGCATACTACATGTTATACATACCTTCTTAGTAATTGGAGCTGTTATTTACTAGTATAATACTCATTTTCGGTTTGTCTTTCAGTGTTTTGTACTGTCCTACAGGTAGATACAGATGGTTTGAATGTGTCACAAGGCAATCTTTTATAGTTACAGAACAGTAACATGTGCTATCCCGATAACCAATTGGTGTTCCTAAGTACCTAATTACATGCACATCAGCTGTGCTGCTGCTGCCTTAGCCAATACCATGGCTACAGTGGAGTATAATTGAGTACTCCACTTGGGCGTTTCCCTTTGCCTTACTTGTGAGGAAGACAGTGTGGACGTGTTGTTTGGAATCTATTGCAACAGTTGTATGGAGACGAACAGTAATATATTGTGTGTAATGCCTAGAGGATTTGGTCTAAATGTGAGTACTGCTGTTATATTTTTGAACATTGCTACTTGTGCAGGGTTTGTCTGTATCTAATACTTCTGCATATGTTTCAGTCTTGCCAGGTTGTTTGACCAGCTCAAGGCTGCATAGCTATGCATATAATGTTAAGGGGTTTACAGTGTGCTTACCAGACATATTACATTTGGTGTTACTGTGTATCATACTGTGCTGATAATCAGTACTCGGTAACACTTCCTGGTGTACGAACCTTTCAGCCCTCTGAAACAGGATTAGTTCATACAATCCCTGTTACATCAGCAGCTGTTCAATTGTATAACAGCAACTATTTCATATAGGGCCATGTTAGTGTGTCTTTGCCCAGGTACATTAAGGTTTCAGTAGATGTTGTACAGTAGTTGAATAATTGGTTATAGTATGACAGTATGTATTGACGTAATTATTTTGGTTGTGGGGTAGATGTTGGTGGGTGTACATAGCACATGTAGGTGTGTAGTAACCCCTTTTATACAACGTCTATATGTGTGTGGGTGTTCTTTCCCTATGTGAACACCTATCCCTTAGTGGACTAATACTATGGCAATTGCAGGCTGATTCATTAAGGCACTGTTAAATGCTTCCTGTATAGCATGCAGGTACCGTTAGTCCTTGAATCCTTTTGACAATACATTGGAATGTAATAAGGTTTTGCAAAATGAAAGCTTTCTGTGTATTTCTGTCATGGATATTTGCAGTCATTGCAGTTGTGTTGGTGACTGTGTCCACAGAACATATTTGTAACAGTGTATTGGCATATACTCTTCATATAGGTTTATAGGTTCATAGGTAGGTACTAGGCTATCTGCCCGAGGGCATTTATAAGCCTAGCCAGAGTGTGTCAGCTTCCACCACCCCATTGATTAATTAACTGATCCTCTGTCAAGCAGAGCCAATGAAGTGATCCCAGGGGCATATTTTCTGTTACCCATCCACCCGTCAAGGTTTTTCTTGAAGAGTGTTAGTGAGGGGCTCTGCCTGATGTAATTTGGAATTTTGTTCCAAAGCATGAAGAGTCTCTGTGACGGGAATCTATACCTCCAGCATGTTCTATTTATTGTTGTGGCATGGTTTAGCTCGCTAGAAAGCGTGGCTCGCAGTGACTTGGATTTCTTTAAGTGGAGCATGTCCATCCATTCTGAGTTGGACATGGCTTTGTAAGTCAGGCAGAGATCACCTCTGAGTAAGCGATATGCCACTGAGTACAGCCGGAGATTTTTCAGTCGTCTTGGTGAGGTACTTTTGTAGTCTTTCCAGCTGTTGGAAGTGTCTTGTGAGGTGCATCTGAAATGGGGCATTGTACTCTATGATTGGTCTAATGAGTGATGAATAGAGGTGCACTATAAACTCTTTATTTCTAGATGCAAACCCTTTAGTAATTAGATGGGCCACATAGAAAGATTTCCTAACTACTTTGGCAATATGATTGCAAAAGGAGATTACTATCTACCTGGGTCCCCAGATTTCTTAATACCTCTTCTGTATTAAGGGGGCTGCCACCTATGTGGTAGTTTGTGGGTATTTTGTTTTTCCCAAATGGGATGACTATGCATTTTTTGGCATTTAGCTTGAGGCCATGTCTTTGACACCAGGTGTCCATCTCAGTAAGGCCCTTTTGGAGGATGTCCGTGTCAGCCAGAGAGTCAGTTATGGCTCCCAGTTTGCAGTCATTGGCGAACTTGGCTAGCCATAGTCCTCCACTGAGAAGTATATGCCGAATAGTATTGGTCCCAGGGCCGAGCCTTGCAGGACACCACTTGTGATTGGTTTAGAGTTGGACCTGGAGCCCACTATTCTTACCGTGTGAGTTCTGTCTGTAAGACAGTTGGCAACCCATCTCGTGACGTAGGAGTTTATGTTCAGGCTGATGAGTTTTTCTGTAATACCCAAGTGGGAAATTATGTCAAAAGCCTTGAGGAGGTCAAGGTAGGCTGTGTGAACCACTTTTCCCTCATCTATGGCCTTGGTGACTGTCTCAAAGAAGTCAATCAGGTTTAGTAGGCATGATCTGCCCTTAACAAAGCCGAACTGGGTTGGGTCAAGTGTTTGGAGGTTCCCAATGTCTTTATTAATGTGTTCCATGATAATGCGCTCCATAGCCTTGCAGACCAGGTTAGTCAGACTTATGGGGTGATAGTTACCAGGGTCAGTTATGGCCCCTCCTTTGTGGAGAGGAATAACCATTGCTGTGTGCCATTCTATGGGCATGTAGCCTGTGGAGAGGCTGTGTTTGAACAGTGTGTTTAGGTGGGGGGTTAGTTTGTTCTGTAGTTCATGCAAGATGCATCCTGGGACACCATCTGGTCCCATTGATGCTGTGTTTTTGGCTTTTGAAAGGGCTGTTTTCAACTGTGAGTTTGTGATTTATGGGACACTACACATTTCTGGTATTGTTGTGGGCCCTTTTGGAGGTAAGAGGGGGTGAAGTTTGCACTGAATGTATCTGCCAGGATGTTGGCAATATCAGTAGGTTCAGTATATTTTGTGCTATTTTGCACTAGGTCAGTGCATATCTGTGAGTTGCCACTTAGAGTCTTAACATAACTAAAAAAGGCTTTGTGGTTATCTTTTGAATCTTTGGCTATTTTTCTTTCGAAGTTAGCCTTGGATGATTTCATGAGGGGCCTCAGTTTCTTACTGATATTGATCAGGGATGTCTTTCCTTCTTGAGATTTGCTTTTTTTCTGAACAAGTTTCCTCTTTCTATTGTATAGCCTGTTTATTGCAGGCATCCACCAAACTGGTTTCCTTCTCTTAGAGGAGTGAGTCTTGTTTTTTCTAGGAATGGCACGATGCATGCATCCTTGTAGGTGCTCATAGAGTGCATTTGTAAAGGTTTCTGCATCTTGGGTAGCATTATCCTTTAGAGTGGGGGCTGTGAAACTTACCACCTCTGTCTTAAGTAAGGTGAAGTTTGCTTTAGAAAAGTTTTTACTTTAGTTTCCTTAGTTGGGCATGGTGGTGGGGTGTGGAAATCCAGAGTAATTAGTTTATGGTCTGATCTAACCATTGACGGGCTGACCTCCGGTGTGGAACACCTGTCGCCCATGTTGGTGATGATCAAGTCCAATATGTTTTCACCTGTGGTGGGGGAGTTTACCAGCTGATCCAGGGTGTTTGAATTGATGAATTCCAGGAAGCGCTGGGCCTGGAAATTTGTACTTGAGTAGTTTTCCCAGTGAATGGTAGGGTAATTGAAATCGCCCAGTATCAGGGTGTTTGGTAGGACCTTCATGTTTTTCAGTGTCTCCAGAAAGGTGGAGTGGTGGTCCTGGGTCATGGAGGCTGATCTGCAGCAGGCCACAATTTGCATTGCAGATTTGCCCGATGTTAGGTGCACATGGATGATCTCAGAGGTATCATGCTGCACCAAATAACATGGAGGTGTAGGGATCCTTGATGAATATGAATACACCCCCTCCTTTTGTGTTTCGGTCCACGTTCTGTGCCCGAAACATGTGGTATGAGTTGTAGACCAGTAGTGCTGGGGTGCTCTCTGGAGCCTTGAACCAGGTTTCAGTTACTGCGCAGATGTCGACGTTCTCCATACTGAGGAGTGCTTTGAGCGTGTGCATTTTGAGATTTAAACTCCTGGCGTTGAGTAGCATAACCCTCAGTTTTTTGTTAATTGTGCTGTTTATGGAGGTGGGTTTGCTTTTGAGCCTTGCCTAAAAAAGGCAGTATGGGGGCAGCAAGTGCCTTGGCCAGTATTCAAAAGCATAGGGGTGACAGGTGCAAGCTGTCTCTTACGAAGAAATGCAGCTTGTCGAGCATGTCATCCCAGGCTGACAGACACTGGATCCCCTTTGAATGACACCAGAAGCTTAGCCAATTGTTGAAATTGATAATTTTTTCTTTATACTGAGGTATCATTCTTGGTGAGGGCAGGATGGTACTCAGGATCAGGGTCATGCCAACCTGGGCTACATGATCAGAGAGCTCTTCCATGTCTCTTTTCATGTAGTCTAGGGAGGTACGTCTCAGGTCATTCACACCAACATGAACAATGACAGAGTCATATTTGTACTTGTCCTGGAGTGACCTGAGTGCTTGAGTTATGTGGTGGATTCTGGCTTCCGACAGGCAGCTAACAGTTACCTTCTGCTTGTCCCGCCTAGTGAGTAGGACATCAGTGTGCCTGACTATAGACTCTACTATTACTAGTGTGTTAGGTATGTTATTTAGCCTTAAGGGCTGCGATTGTGCGGCACACTGATTTTGTGTTGTATGTGTTGTCTGGTTTGTGATGGGAAGTGCAGGTTGTTTGGGTGTCTGCTTTGGAGGTCTCTGATGCTTTTGTAGGTTTTTATTTAGAGCCTCCGAGTATGATGTTGTGTATTTTTGTGTATTATTTGCCAGTGCTGTTTTAGTAGGTCTGTGTGTGGCTGGAGTTGTGGTGCAAGTGTTTACCTTCTCCTCTTGACTGTCTGTTCCAGTCTTGGGTAGAGACAGCTTAGCTTCCAGTTTGGCTGTATAATTGCATCTCTCACATATATTAGTGTTTTGTGGTAAGAGGAGAGGGTTGTCTGTGTACATGAGGCAGTTGTAACATTGCCTCAGGATACTCAGATTCACCAGCTGGACTGGAGAGTGCACCTGAAGTTGCCCTTTGGTCATGCCTGAATAGTAGGGTGAGCTGCTTAGTCACTTGGTTGGTGAGGGATGAATAAAGAGCCTTGCCCAGCTGGGCAATCAGTGTCAGGGTATATTAGTACTTGCTATTAGGTTTGAGCAAGTGCTAGGCTGTAAGATGCTTTTTGAGTGCTTAGGTTGAGAGTTAGACTAGTTTCAAGGGAAAAACTGAAGAGGAGACTTAATGGAGCTGGGAATAATTTAACCACAGCTAACCAGCACTGCCCGGTGCGCAAAACCATGCAAACATGGTTTTTATAGTAGGGAAATGAAAGAGATAGAAATTAGCCCAAAATGGCCAATAAACTACTAACTTCTGGGCTGGAACCACTCCTCCAGGGACAGATAGGTTGCTCAAAGCTTCCCTCTCTCACAGTCTATCCAAGTAAGGTATGGGCAACTCAGAAACTAGTATCACAGCCCTGAATTCAGTACTTCAGTACTAGCTTGAAAACTGGACTATACTAGCTTAGAAAGGAGGGAAACAAGGATTTTGTTGTTTATTTTTTTGAAATGATAAGGCAAAAACAGTAAAAAAATACACATAAAACAGCTTTAAATGATTACAAACAATCAGAAAAGGTATCACACTTTACTGTGTAGCCTACAACAGTTAAACAAATTATTTAAACAAAACACAACTTTTTAAAAGTGCAGGCAGTCAAATAAATACAATATGTGAAAAAAACAAGCTTTGAAATCACAATAAACGCTGGAAAATCTACGTTTAGGTGGAAAACAGTTAAGTAAGGCAGAAAATACAGAAAACTGATACTTAATCACTCCAAAGTCTCTCTCCTAAGCTAGAAGGCTTGTATCAGTTTAAGGCTTTCAAGTGCTACCCAGTATGTTAGTTACAGGAAAGATGGGAAACAAGTGCAGATGTGGTCTTTTAAACCAGAAAGTTGAAAGAGATGGACAAACTGTCCAAATGGTCATTCAACTACAATTTCTGGGCCAAGAACCTCTCCTCTCATAGTAGACAGGCTACCTAGTGCTTACCACTCCCACTGATAAACTAGAAGACTTTCCTTCAACACGGAAAGGCTTGCAGGGCTCAGAGCTTACCAACAGTCCTGGATACAGCAACTCTGAATTTGGACTAGGCTAGTTACAGGAAAGGTATGAAACAAGTGCAAGTGCAGCTTTTAAACCAGAACATTGAAAGAGATGGAAATAAAACTGCCCAAACAGCCAATAGCTACAATTCTGGGGCCAGGAACCACTCCTCTTGTGGTAGATAGACTACCTAATGCTTACCACTCCCACTGATAAGCTAGAAGGCTTCCCTCCAACACAAAAAGGCTTGGTGGGCTCAGAAGCTTACAAAGAGTCCTGGAATACAGGGCCTTACAGAAACAGATGCTTGGTGCCAGAGCCATGGGCTCAAGCTCAATGCCAAGAAATGTATAGTTATCCCCTTTGGGAAAAAACATGTACCCGTGAATTACCACATAGGTGGCAGTACACTGAACACCGAAAGTATGATAAGAGACTTAGGGACACAGGTGGACAGTGATCTCACCTTCAATAACCACATCGCCACAACAGTCAGGAAATCCTTCTATATGGCACACCTCATCACTAAGGGCTTTTCATCCAGAAAAAAGGAGGTCATTGTCCCACTGTACTCATCCCTCATTAGACCCATTATAGAATACAATGCCCTATTTGGTATGTACCTCTCAAGACTTCTGAAACAACAGGAAAAGCCGCATAAAATAGCTCACTAAAAGAATCACAGGCCTAAAGCAGATGCCCTATGCTGACCGCCTTAAAAAACTTCAGCTATACTCTGTCGCATATCGTTTACTCTGAGGTGATCTCTGCTTAACATACAAGGCCATGTCAAACCCAGAGCTGTTGGGCATGCTACACTTAAAGAAATCCCAATCCCTCAGAACCACATGCTGCAGGGATCTAAACCTTGTCATCACAATAAACAAAACATGCTGGAGGGATAGGTTCCTGACCCAGACTCTGGAATAGACTGCCCATACATGTCAAGCAGAGCACCTCTTTGGCCCTCTTCAAAAGGAACCTTGATGATTGGCTGGGAGATGAAAAAGGGGATCACGTCAGTCGCCCTGTTAGACAGGGGTCCAGGGAAGTAAATAGTGTGGGAAGAAATAGCCAGGGAATTGTTATGGCTAGGCTTGTATAGTCCCTAGGGCTGATAGCCTAGTACCAACCTATGAACCTATGAACCTATAAATCTGTACCTGGACTAGACTAGTTACAGGAAAGGTGGGAAACAAGTACAAATGTAGGCACTTAAGCCAGCAAGTTGAAAGAGATGGAAAACTGTCCAAATGGCCAAATAAACTTACAATTTCTGGGCCAAAACTCACTCTTCCTGTGGAGGATAGGCTACCTAGTGTTTACCACTCCCACTGATAAGCTAGAAGGCTTTCCTCCAACACAGAAAGGCTTGGGGGCTCAGAAGCTTGCTAACAATCCTGGACACAACAACTCTGTAACTGGACTAGGCTAGTTATAGGAAAGGTGGGAAACAGGCACAAGTAAGGCTTTCAAACCAGAAATTTGAAAGAGATGGAAAAAAGCTGCTCAAACAGCCATTAGCTACAATTTCTGGGCCAGGGACTACTCCTCTTGTGGTAGATAGACTTCCTGATGCTTACCACTCCCACTCATAAGCTAGAAGGCTTTGCTCCAACAACAGAAAGGCTTGGGGGGCTCAGAAGCTTACAAAGAGTCCTGGATACAGCAAATCTGTACCTGGACTAGACTAGTAACATGAAATGCAGGAAACAAGCACAAACACAGCCTTTTAAATTAAAAGGTTGAAAGAGATGGAAAAGCTTCCCAAACGGCCAATAAACTATAATTTCTGGGCCAGAAGCCACTCCTCCTGTGGTAGATAGTTTACCTAGTGCTTACCGCTCTCATTGATAAGCTAGAAAGCTTCTCTCCAACACAGAAGGGCTTGGGGGCTCAGAAGATTACCAACAGTCCTGGATACAGCAAATCTGTGTCTGGACTTGACTAGTTACAGGAAAGGCAGGAAACAAGCTTATAATTTTTTTTGTTACAGAAAAGCAGCTAAAACAGCAGTAAATAAGATTCAAATTGTACTGCAGGCCAGCACACCTGAGCGTGTAGCAACACTACGGCAAATACAGTTCAAATAAATGCAATTAAATTAACAAATGACTAAAAAACAAGTGCAGAAGGCAGTAAATTAGAAGGCTACTAACAAGCAGTAATAAGTGCAGAGTAAAAACGACTGAACAGATAGCACACAGAAGAGCAACTAAGACAGTTACAGTAAGAGCAGATTAATAAGATATATGTATATATATATATATATATATATATATATATATATATATATATATATATATATATATATATATATATATATATATATATATATATATATATGTGTGTGTGTGTGTGTGTCTGTGTGTGGGTCTACCTGATAATGCCAAAAGCTGGAAATGCCTTCGACGAGAACACCGACACCGGAAGATCGACAATGGAGATGACCAACAGTTGAAAATCCCGACGCTGAAAACACCAACATGTCAAACGAGTGCTAGTGTGTAAGTATGCGGTAGTGACGGATGGCAGGGCTAGAGTGTGGGTAAGGTAAGTGTGCGATAGTGACGGACTTTAGGGTTAGGGTGCGAGTAAGGTAAGTGTGCGATAGTGATGGACTTTAGGGTTAGGGGTGGATTAAGTGAGTTAGGGTTAGGGCGCGGGTTAGGTGAGTGTGCGATAGTGACAGAGTTTAGGGTTAGGGGCGGGTTAAGTGAGTTAGGGTTAGGGCGCGGGTTAGGTGAGTGTGCGATAGTGACGGACCTTAGGGTTAGGGTTTGGGTTAAGGTTAGTGCATAGATAGTTGTGTTTGTAAGGTTTAGTGTAGGTTTGTAAAGTTTTTTGTGTGCTTGTGTTGTGTGTGCGCTTTTTGGACACGGGATTTGTTTTGTTTGTTGACTGTCGGGATTGTGGTTTGTCGGGCGTGTGAAGTTTCGTGTTTTTAAACTTTCAATTTTGCGGTATCGGTGATTTCATTGTCGACGCTTTTGCATGTCGGTGTTTTCAGGTAGACTCATATATATATATATATATATATATATATATATATATATATATATAGATAGATATATATATATATATATATATATATATATATATATATATATATATATATATGTGTGTGTGTGTGTGTCTGTGTGTGTGTGTGTGTGTGTGTGTATATATATATATATATATATATATATATATATATATATATATATATATATATATACATCATTGCATACGTTTATCTGTACCTCCATAGATGTGTAGATGTTTTTAACCTATCTATATATCTACATATATATATATATGTAGACCTGTATATATCGACATGTCTCTCTCTCTCTCTATATATATATATATATATATATATATATATATATATATATATATATATATATATATATATATATGAGCATACACCTTTAATTGGGTACATGGCAGGTTGTCCTATTTCAACACATTCCTCCCTTTTGTGTTATAACCTGTCTGCATACACAACTGGGATAGGTACATCCCAGGTAGCTTAGTGTTAGGTTACTCTGAGAATAGAGTACATGGTTGGGGGTTATAATCATGGAAGGTGTTATTATTTTACCTTTCAGAGTAGGCACTGGTAGCGAAAGTGTAAATAACGCACATTTATGCGGTTGTAAGCAGGTTTGCCCGTAGTCTGCATGACGTTAAGCAAAGGTTAAACCTGTGAAGCACTTCTCCGTTTACCATGTTTCAGCACCGCTTACCTTCGCGCAAACCCGTGGAAACCCACTTACAACTGCTTAAGAGTGCTTTAATCCACCTGCATCCAACAGCCCTTATTCTGGCCCTCAAAATAACTTAACAGCCCTTGGGCCATGAACACCACAATCACTGATTTTACCACTAAGGCATCTGAGATATGTACAAATGTTATGGTGTTTAGAATATAAATTGTACTAAAGCATTCCTCACTACTGAAAACAAATGTGACAGTCAGTTAGTGTACATATGTCTGATACATATTAATGTTCATATGTTTGTGAAATTAGGTGTTGCAATGTGACATGACAGGGTGTATCATGAATGAGAAAGGTTCTCGTTTTGTGTCCTTTTTATATTGTCCCCATACTCCGTGTATACCCCTCCAGTTCACTTATTGGACATCCAACCCAGGCCCTCCTTGATTCATGATTGCATTACCCATCATTCCACCCCCACCCCAATCTTCACATACATAACAACCACCCCTTCTATGTAAGTTAAAATTAATTGTTATAATACCAGAGCTGCATGTGTTTCCAATTCCTTTGGAGTGCTTCTGTGTCATGAAGTGTGTTCATAGATGTTTATATATATGGCTATTGATGTAACTGTATAATATATATATATATATATATATATATATATATATATATATATATATATATATATCTATATATCTATATATCTATATATATATATATATATATATATATATATATATATATATTAATTTGTAACAGTAATACATATGTAGACTGGAATGTGTTGGTTCACAAACTACAGTACATTACAATGTACTATACATATGTACACAAAGTGACTGTCCCATTTGTGATCATTACAGTGAAATGCATATGGTATAAGGTGTAGTCTCAAGACCGCAAAACATGTATACACCTCAGATGGCTTAGGGTGCATGGTCCAGGGTTCAACATCTGCAATACTTTACAAATGTTTTTTACTACAGAATAAGGCTCATTTAAGCAGTTGTAAGCATGTTTAAAAGTGTTTGTGTGACATTATAGCAGTGGTTAAACACAGTTAAACAAACGTTGTAACGTATAACCTGTGCGCGCAAACATGGCCACATCCGCTAACTACTCAGGATATGTACATGTCAGTGAAGTAACATCTCACTATGTGCTGACATAACATTACGTTCTTGGTTGACTGTGATCTCCAGCACACATGGGTTTATATGGGTGTTTTGAATGTTTATTATACAGATGATTATGCAAGCTGTGGTTAAGGTATACTTTTGAACATGATAAACATCCCTGCCTTTATCGGGATTGGAACCTCGAATGCACAGATACTATGCAGATGATGTAATCATTACACTGTTGACATTAACGTTGCTTCCGCCTATTTTCTATTTAGATGATTTCTATGTGTAAGCTAGGCTAAGCAAAGGGCGGAGGCCCCCAAACTCACTGAGCTTCATGTACTCTTGAAATAACAACATATAACAAATGTACTATGAGAGAACACATTACATTCCTAACTGCATTAGGCACAGCCCCTCAATGACACACTTCAAGGGAAACCTTGTTGTGTGAATGGGTAAAATATACACCCCTGGGATCATGTGTCCCAGAACCATACAGCAAGGGGGTGGGGGAGCCTGTCCAGTTTGATAGCTGTGAGACCTGTTGGCAGAATCAAATGGTGTTGAATTGTCACATTAACATGCCCACTTTAGATCACTGAGTGCCCCTATCACCCTCCACAGCCCCAGTCTTTAACAGCTTCCAGCAACTCTGCCTGGAATTGCTTCATTGGCTATGCTTGACAGAGGCTCAGTTACTTCATCAAAGGTGCAGAGAAAGCCAACACACTGTAGCTATGCTTCTAATTGCGCTTGGGCAGATAGGTAGTAGGCTATCTGTGAACCTCCAAAGTGCAGGCCATCCCAGCCATAATATGTGAATAAACAGACCTTCAGATCACAATATACAGTGAGAAATCACCATGTAGTCAGGAAACAGTTAAGTACAGCAAGAACATACAGAACACTGATACTTAGTCACCCCAAAAGCCTATCTTGGAAGCTAGAAGACTTGTATAAGTTTAAGGCTTTCTATTGCTTACCATTAGGTTACCTACAGGAGAGATGAGAAACAAGCACAGATGGGGAACATGCATGAATGATACCATACCGGCCTATGTGTCAGCCTTAGGCTTTGGAGTACTGGCCAAGGCTATTGGCGCCCCCATGGCGCCTTATTTAGGACAGTCTCAAAGGTGAATACCAGCTCTGTAAATGGCACAATAGCAGATTTAATGAGGGTTATGCTACTCAACACCAGGGGTTGTGATCACAACATGCATGCACTCACAGCACTCCTCAGGATGGACAACATCAGCATCTGTGCAGTAACTGAGATCTGTTTTAAGTCTCCTGAGTGCACACCAGCACTACCAGACTACAACCCATACCACACATTTTAGCTACAGAACATGGACTGACACAGACATGGAGGGGCTGTATCCATATTCATCAGGGATACCTACACCTCCAGGTTAGTGGGGCAGCATGATATCTCTGAGATCATCCATGTGCAGGTAACATCAGCTACAACTGCAGTGTAAACTGTGGCCTGCTACGGATCACCCTCCATGATCCAGAACCACCACTCCACCTACCTGGAGACAGTGGAGAACATGACAGTCCTAACACACACCCTGGCATTGGTCGATGTCAACTATCATACCATTAACTGGGAAACGTACTCCAGTACTCGCTTCCAGGCCCATCGTATCCTGGAATTTATCACCTCATATGCCCTGTATCAGGTGGTAACCTCCCTAATGAAGGGTGGAAACTACTAGAAGTGGTCATCACCAACATGGGCAACAGGTGCACCACAGCAGAGGTTAACCAGTCACTGGTTAGATCTGACCATGCACTGTTCACTGTTTCCACACCCAAGCATCTCCCCCACCCACAGATACCACAGTGTATACCTTTCCTACAGCTAAATTTACACTACTAGTGACAGGGCTGGGACGTTTCACAGCCCCCACATTAAGGGGAAAAACTGCTGAAGATACAGACAGATTTACAAATGCAGTCTATAAGCACCTACAGGGATGTATGGATTGTGCCATCACTGGTAAACCAAGACTCACTCCTCCTAGACATGGACACCAGTCTGGTGGACCTCTGCAATAAACAGGCTATACTACAGAAGTAGGACACTGTTCCAGACAAACAGCAAATCCCACAAAGGGCAGACATCCGTGACCACTATTGGTATGATACATAGGTCCCTCATGACATCATCCAAGGCTAAAATCAGCAGGAGAATACGCAAGGATTCGAATGATAACAAGAAAACCTTCTTGGGCTATGTCAAGGATCTAAGTGGTGACACACAGATTTGCACTGTGCCGGTGAAATACAGCACAAAATATGCTGACCCTTGACTCTACTGATATCGCCAATATCCTTGCAGATACATTCAGTGCATACTTCACCCCCTAAAGAGCCCACAACACTACCCGAAATGACAGTATCCCACACATCAGACACACACAGGTGGAAATGGCCCTCTCTAACAGCAGAACACATCATCACTGGAGGCAGATGTTGTCCCAGACTGCATCTTGCAAACTGTACAAGACAACATGACCCACCACCTAATTAAGCTTCCCAACCTCAGCCTCTTCACAGGCTACATGACTATACCATGGCACGTGACATTGGTTATTCCACTCCATTAAGGTGGAATCACAACTGACCATGGTAACTACCACCTCATATGCCTGACTAGCCTGGTCTGCAATGGTATGGTTTGCATCCACATGGCACTCATTAACAAAGACATTGGTAACGTCCGAACACGTGACCCAACCCAGGTCAACTTAGTTGAATGCAGTCCATGCCTACTGAACCTGTTTGACTTCTTACATACAGTCACCAAGACGTTAGATGTCAGGGGAGGTGGTTCACACATACTACTTGGACCTCACCAAGGCTTTTGACACCATGCCCCACTCAGGTATTATTGATAAACACACCAGCCTGTACATACACCCATACATCACAGGTTGGGTTGCCAATGGGCTTACACACAGAACACACATGGTATGACTAGTGGTCTCCAGGTCCAACTCCTGACCAGTCATGACTGGTGTCCCACAAGACTCAGTCCTGTGAGCCCTACTGTTTGGCAAATATGTCTCAGAGGTACAGGCAAACACATGTGGACTATGGCAGACCATGTTTGGCAATGACTGTGAACTGGGAGCCATGATTGATAGTCCAGCTGACACAGACATCCCTCAAGGGGCCTCACAGAGAACATCACAGGGTGTCAACGTCATGGCCTCCAGCAAAGTGCCACTAACTGCTTGGTCATTCCATTGTGGAATATTAAACACCCACATATTAACACATAAGTGGCATCCATTTTAATACAGACGAGGTAATGGGGTATCTGGGGACAAAGGTAGATAGTGATCTCCCCTTTAGCAATCATATCTCCACAGTAGTTAGGACATCCTTCTATGTAGGCCATATGATTACTAAAGGATTCCCATCTAGACATACTGGGGTTATAGTGCCCCTTTACTCATCACTCATCAGTCCCATCATAGGGTATAATAACCCATGTGGGATGTACCTCAGAAGACACTTTCAACAGCTGGAAGGTCCATGAATGTACCTCGCCAAGGGGAATACTGGCCTCCAACATATGGCCTATGCAGCCAGACTGAATAAACTCCTGATTTACTCAGTGGCATCTCATTTAGCCAGAGATGACCTCCACTGGCCAACACAGCCATGTTGAACTCAGGCTTGATGGATATGCTCTACCTATGGGAATCCATGTCACAGTGAGCCACACACTGTAGTGAGCTGAACCTTGCCACAACAGTAATTGGAAGATGCTGGAGGGACAGATTCCTGTCACAGACACTCCCCATACTTTGGAACAACATCCCTAACTACATTATACAGAGCCCCTCACTAACACCCTGCAATAGAAACCTTGAAGAGTGGATGGGGAACAGTAGATGCACCCCAGGGATCCCACCATTGACTCTGCTCTACAGAGGGATAGTTAATGAATCAATGGGGTGGCACAAGCTGACACATTTTGGCTGGGCTTATGAATGGCCTCTGGCAGTTGGCCGAGTACCTACCAATGAATCTATACATACAGTATCTGCATATGCTGAAAGCTTAATTTACTGTTCAGGTGTTGACTTACCTTGTGCCAATGGCAGTTGTGTGTGCTGTAGTTGAGGGCTGACTATGTTGGATGCACACAGTAGACTGCCTATACATGACAATTTACAGGTAGTCTTGTGTGTGTGTCATCCATTTTTACTGTGTGTGCAGGTGGAGAAAGGTGTCAGTCCCTAGGTGCCTACACTGTCAGAGTGTGTGTGCTATACATTCCCTCTTTGCCAAGGCATGGGCATACTGGGCACACCTCCATCTGCCTAGTGGGGCTGGCTCAGGGTGTTCGTGGTCTGAGTACCTCTATGCCTGTGGGGCCCTTGGCAATGGTTGTGGGCTGTTTGGGCCTTCACCATTCTGTCCCTGCTGCAGCTGTTTCCATAGGACCAATTTGTGTAGCATGGCACACACTATGAAGACGTGGACACACGTGCCTGGAGAGTACTGCAAGGCTGCACCAGATAGGTCCAAGCAATGGAACCATGATTTTAGCATCCCAAACACATGCTCTATAAGGATTCTGGTGTGTGCGTGTGCCTCATTATGGCATTTCTGCATGGGTGTGTGTGAATTTCTGATGGGAGTCATCATCCACGGTTCCAGTGCATAGCCAGCATCCCCCACCAGGTGGCCATTTGGGATGTCCCCCCTGGAAAATAACTGATACAGCTGTGAGGCATGCCAGATGTGGGAGTCGTGATAGCTTCCAGGGCTGCCAGCACACACATCCATGATAATGCCCTGGGCATTGCACACAACCTGGCAGTTGATGGAGGGGTATCTCTTGTGGTTTATATAGCACCTACCCTGCTCACCGGGTGGTGACTTGATGTGTATATGCGTGCAGTCTATTGCACCCAGTACCTCCGGGTATTCTGCCACATGGTGGAAGAGATGCATATTGCTGGCCAACTCCTCCTGCATTCAGAGGAAGTATATGTGCTCATTGTCATGTGATAACATGGCATCCAAGAACTGGTGTAGTACACTGGATGCTGATGCCTGTGAGATCCCCATGATATTCTCAGTTGGTCTTTGAAAGGTACCTGTAGCTAGTATTCTCAGGCTTACACATACCTTCATTTTCACTGGGATGGGTTCCCCTCTGTTTGTTCTGGCTCTGAGGCATGGCCGGCACCGCTCCACAAGTTGCGGTAGGATGTCCCTGTCAATCCTGTAATGCTCTACTATCTCCAGATCATGTAGCCCCTGGTAGGTTACCCTGGTTCTAAAAAATCTCCTCCTCCTCTGGTGCCTGAGGTGGTCGTGTGCATCATCCTCCACACCACCTTCAGTCTCCAACACATGCTGGTGGATCAAAGTTATGGCAGCCCCTAACATGTACATACCAAAAGTTCCCCATCTGTATACCCCACTGGTGTAAAGTGTATGGGAATACACAAATGTGTGTGAGGTGCTTTAACACTTTATAGTATTGTGCTATGGATGCTGATGATATCAGTGGGTGTGTATGAGCTATTTCAGCTGTAGAGTGTCTTATTTATGGGTTTTGCAATGAGTACTGCAAGTGTGGGGCCTTTACTGTGGAGATCTACTTGCCTGCCTTGATTAATCTGTTGCCCTTTAATTCACTTTTAAACTTGGATCACCTCCCATTATCAGGCATGCATCCACCTGCCGTCTTTCTTGTTTTGTACTTTCCCTACCCAGTCATGGTAAAATGTGCCTTGTAGCTGATATACAGGAAATCAACTTTGTTCTGCTTTGACACTTTACTGTTTTCTTTGCAGTACAGCTCCTCCCCCTTCCTGTTTTGCATGTAGCTGCTTGCAGCCTTGTTAGCTGTTGTCAATGGCCACTGCAGGCTCCTAGGTATTAATTTGTCATTGTACTGCAATTTCACTGTGCAGCATTTCCTTATTTCTTTCCTATATCCTTCCTGTTTCAGCTGCAGTGCGTACCACACATACCCATTCACCGGGTTTACGCGCATTTTCATCTCCGTTCACATGCATACTCGGTTACCTTGTGTACTCTCAGCTAAGTATAGCTATAGCCAATTCAACACACCCCTATCCTGCAGCTTTGCATAGCTAGGGCAAACCAGTTTAGCAATGCTCCAATGTGCTTACAGCAATGGTGACACACCCTTCTCTTGATGTCATCTTTATCTCAAGGGCACACCTCAGTCTTATAACGCTATGCTGTGAGGTGCATCCTTACACCAGCGGGGAGTCTGTGATTCACTATCACTCCTCTCATTTGTATGGCATTGCCTACTAATTCCTAGCTACTGTGCATAACACTGTCACTGCCCCTTAGCAACCCTGCACCATAGTATGGTGTATCATGCCTGCCATTGACTATTATGGGGAAATTGTGACATGTGTTTCATTGCGGTTTTATTCTATATTTTTATATATTCCTTGTGATCCCCTTTGCGCACTGCTGCCCTGCGCTTCCACGTCACAATAGTGCGACTATATATATTAAATGTTAATTTTATATTTTGTACATTTTTTTGATGCCAATGGCTATATATTTAGCCATTGGCATATATTAACACTATAATACATGTGTTTGGTCAGCTGTCATGGCTCCAAATTTATGTTTGAAAAAATGTAAACCATTTTCTACGGTTTACATTTCTGCATGCTTACACTATGCCTGCACCACTTCCTGAATAGCTACATACCTTCATTTGCATGCTACACTGCTGCACATGGAGTAATTAGCATACAAGGCCTGGGAGTTGTGTGGGCGTAGTGTACGTAGGTAGTGCACATGGAAACAGCTCACATCTGAATCGCTCAGTGGCAATATTTGGTGATAGAACGCCAACGTTACGCCTGCACCTGGCGCAAGCTTCATGAATCCCGGGGTAGGTGTAGAATATGTTGCATATACTAGCATATCTTTCAAACTACATCCCCTTTTAAAAGAAATCAAAGGGACATGCCATAAATTAGTAACCTTATGTCTTCCTTCCACAAGAAAAGGCCAATAATACTTTATACTATCTATTATATCATTAGACAATACATTGTAAGATGTCACAAAATACACTTTCCTACTTCCCTCAACATTGGCACATTGGGGCATATTAACTTTTGTCTTGGTTTTAATAAAGACCTTTTACACGACAGCAGTATCCTTCTGGAGGGTTTTTCTTATCTGATTGCCTGGACTGTTTTCCTTTGGTTGGATCTAGTCAGCACCGAGCATTTTGGACCTTATCAAATTTTCTATGTATACTTGTACTTTTTCTTCCATTCATTTGACCTTCCAAGATCAAATCAAAAAAAAAAAAAACAAGAGTTTCCACTCTGTAGTCCCTCAAATTGAAAACCAAACTGATTTGAATTTAATTTTTATTTATTTAACATTTGTTAACCGGGTAAGTCCAACTTGGAACAAAGCCAATTTTCAGCAGAGGCCCAGGGAGAAAGGCTCCAGATGCATGTCTTTGTAATGTGGGAGGAAACTGGATCACCCAGAGGAAACCTACACGAACACAGGGAGGACATGCAGACTCCGCACAGAAGGCACCCCACCTGAGAATCGAACTGGTAAACTTCTTGCTGTGAGGCAGCAACGCTACCACTGCACCACTGCGCCATCCAACAAATTAACAAATCCTGTACAAAGATTTACCTCCTTTACACAAAAAAAAATCAAATAATCTATAAACCTGTAATAATGGACAACGTATTGTCTAAAAAAATCTAGTCTATACAAAAAAACAATTTCAAAATATCCCATAACCAGGTTAGCATACATGGGAGCAAAAGGAGCTCCCATGGCTGTACCTTGAACTTGTTGGTAAACTATTGGTGAAAGTAAGAGACCTTTAAGGGTTAGATCACAGGAACACATTTTAGATATTAAAAATAAGAGAGAAGGCCCATTGCGTGTCATTTTAATTCTGTGCATGGGGGAGTTTACACTGAGTTATGAGGTTGCATTTTGGAACAAGTTAAAGCTGCTAATGTTATTTGTTTAAAAAACAGGTTGTTGTGTAAAAAAACAGTTTTTATTTTAAAATATAATATTATGACACCTGCTGGCTTGAATCAGGAATGCAACTGAAAATATCTTCTGTGATGTAATAATTTTTATTTAATTTTAGTAAATAATTGTTTTATGATTTAATTGATGTTGTTATATAAGGTGTGTTCTTTTTTATTGGTATTATCTCCTGGAAGGCTGATTGCCGAGGCGGTAAGGATTAACCATGTACTATTCATAGATAAAATTGGGAAGAAAATATTCTTGTCAAGTAGATTTATTTAGAATATTTGGTGAAAAATCTTTAAAAAGTGAACTGCTTGGTCATTAAGAGATTAGAACTAAGGGACATGGCCAAGATGGTGGCAGGCTCTCCTATCTTAAACATATTTCTGACATGAATTTTCAACTACTTAAAGTCTGGACTTTAATTTTGTGTTTTTCTTCACCTACTAAGAACCTCTGATGTGTATATTCAGTTTTTGGAACTTTTTTTTAGCAAATCCCTGTCATTTATAAGCAAACAATACTGACTGTTCATCAGTTTCAGCTATTTTAAGAACAACTCTTAAGAATTGTCTTTCAAGAAAGAGTTACAATCTTTACTCACCAGTATACATGATTTATTGATAAAAATAGACAAAATGGACAACAAATTAGATACCTTTAAAGAAGAGTGTAAAAATCAGATGGATCAACTAAAAGATATTGTTTTAAACAGAAAACTCAGATATCTAACATCCAAGAATACTTAAATGATAGAGGGAAGAGTTACTGAAGAACAACAAGTGGAATTTCTTTTAAAACAAAATATTTCCTTGCTACAGAAGATTGATGATCTTGAAAATAGATCTTGGAGAAACAGCCTTCATGTTTATAATCTACCACAGATCCTTAAAGGTGACAACATGGTGAATTTCCTTGCTACCTGGATTCCTGATATTCTGAAACTGACTGAAGCGCTTTCATTTGGAATTTAAAGAGCACACAGGTCTTTTGCAGCCCCCTGGTCTTCCATCAAAACAAACTCTAAACCAAGACCTGTACTTTTCAAGATTTTTCTCTTCCCAAGACAGAGAACTTTTTTAAAAACAGCATGGTCAGACTCTCGGTTAAATATAAAGATCACACAATAAGATTTGACAATGATTATTCCTCTACAGTTATTTTGAGAAGAAAACAGTTCATCATTCATCCCTGTCATAAAAGAGCTAAAAAATAAACAAGTTAAAACTCATCCGTTATTTCCAGCCAAAGTTTTCCTACCTTATGGAATCAAGATATTTGATACATTAAATTCAGCTATTTCTTTTTAACATCCAGCAACATTTTATAACAATCAGAAGGAATGGATTGGCACTTCAATTCAATGAAGAGACAAACTGAGAAGAATGACTGGAAAATTTTTGAAGTCAAATAAAGAAGAAATTAAAAGACAAATAAACCTTTTATGTTGCTTATGTCACCTTCATTATATATAAATGAAATCATTTTTGTTGTACTAATTTCTATTAAGAAGGAAAGTCAGTTTACTGTTTCAAAAACAAATATTTCATTCTCATGGAGTACATATACAAAGTATAAACAAGGTAAAATATAATATTTTATTTTTCTTTCTACTTACATTTATCTCTATATACCATACTTCATTACTTATAATATAACTACCAGATCTTATTATTAGTTCTTTTTTATTGTTAATTCCATTTCCATTGATTATTTAGAGAAGGTGGAATAATTATCCAAAGAGTAAACAATGTCTTTTTTTATTACTACTGTATTATCTTTTATATGATAGTCAAAAAAGAGTGATTTTTTTAGAAGGATTTGTCAAGCACAATCATAACAGTATTTGTGCATATCTTTGAACTTTAATAGGTATATTTTGTAGATTTTTTATCACTAGTTATTTATTTAAAGTGTTATACTTGATTTGTTCATTGTTATTCATTACTATTGTTGATACACATATTTGCTTTTAGGGTAGTTCTTATTTTCTCTGTTTATTTATGTTGCTTTCCTCTACTTATAGCCTTAGAAATGTACTTAGTTATTTAAATCTGTTTGTTTAAAAAAAAAGTGAATCCCTTTGACTGGAAAATATTACATTCTGCTGATAAATGAACCATTTATTTTGCTCTTTGCTTGTGATACACTTTTAAACCTTTAAAAGGCTAACATACACCATTCTTGGCTTCTTTCCAAAATTGTGAGCAGAGATGAATCATTTCAGCTCATTCCTCTTCTATTTATGGGTTCATAGGTTCATACGTAAGTACTAGGCTATCTGCCCGAGGGCATCTATAAGCCTAGCCAGAATGTGTTGGCTTTCACCACCCCCTTAGATTAGTTCCATGTTCCTCAGTCCAGCAGAGCCATTAGTTCCCTGTGCCTCTGTCCAGCAGAGCCACTGCAGTGATCCCCAGGGTAAATTTTCTGTTTCCCATCCACTCGTCAAGGTTTCTCTTGAAGAGTGTTAGTGAGGGGCTCTGCCTAATGTAGATTGGAATCCTGTTCCAAAGCATGGGAGTCTCTGGGACAGGAATCTATCCCTCCAGCACTGTAAACAGACCTTTTTTTATAATCCACCTTTGTAAATGTATGAAGCCTTTGCTGAGAGCAGTGCAGCTCTTTGATGAAGCAATTGATGGGGTTAAAGGTTAGATGTGAGCTGCTTCTGCATCCTGTCATTTAAAAAAAATAGATGAAAAAATGTAATTCATATGATTAAAATACATTATGAAATACAGTAGTTATTTTCTATTTTTAAAAGATTTATATGATTCATTGAGATTTTTAAACTAATCATGATTTAGTACAGCATACTTACTGTCTGTACAAGTGGACATGTCTTTAAAGATGAGTAAATGAAAGGGGCTTGGAAATGATGATGACTGACATTTAATTAGTTTTTTATTGTGATAGCTTGTTTATAATCTTCTCTCCATTTGCTTTATGTTATTCTTGAATGCTAATTATTCCTAGTTGACAGAGATTAAAGGAACAAAGTGGAAGTAAAGAAAAATGAGGAAAAAAGTGAGAGAGAGGGGAAAAGAGTGGGAATAATAATAAAAAATATAAAATGAACAGAAAAGGTATAAAAACAAAAAAGGAAAAAGCATTTCAATAATGAGTAATAGCAAATCATTGACAGATGCAATAGAATATACACACAGCCACTTTGCAGACAGGTAGTGGCAGTTATTTGATTTGGCTAATACTATATGGCTTTTAGTTGTTTTAAAGAGTTTGTGTTCTGGTTAAAGGGATCACTAATAAAAATATCATTAACAAACATGACTTTTATTTTAAAAATTTACTCTTTTTCATTATGAGTTTTTTTTTTTTTACTTGCAGTGGCTTAATAGTTTAATACTTAAAGTGACACCTACTTTGATTGCACAAATAATTGGTGAGTGAATTTCATTATAGCTTCCTAATGCTGTAAAACTATATCTGTTTAGTTTGGGAATTTCCCACTATTGCTTTTAATCTATTATTTTGTGTCCTAATTGGATGTAGTAGTACTTATTAAATTATAGCACTTGATAATTCTCTTTTCAACTGGAATTCAATTGCTTTAATTTAAGATGCCATCCTGAATGAAATAAGAGCTCCTATACTTTATTTTATACTTGTATTATCAAAGACCTTATTTATGCTTAATTGAAGCAAGTACATACTGCTATGAGATTCTTCTCATTGTATAGATTGCAACTTTTATATTTGTCGTAGCAATTTGAGATATGTGTTTTGTTTTTATGTTTTTTCAATGCTGCCATACATCTCAATTTCATAATGGCACTTTAATGTTTACATTCTATAAGCTCCTTATTGGTTCATTTTATATTTGTTTTCTGTCTAGAAGTTAAATATAAATATGATGAATCTTTTCCTTTATCTCTTTATATGTGTAGTTAAAAATGTAGACAAGTGTTTATATAGCAAGCTAATTGATTTGAAGGTTTACTATCAAAATGCTGAAGAAGACTCGATTGAACGATTGTATCATTGACCCATGTCTGCGAAACTCACAATGCCGAATTCTGAGATTCTTGAATTACATCATAAATTTGACCTTGGAACAAGCATTAACATGGGTTGAGATAGGGTTGAGTTTTGTACTTTGACAATGTTGGAGTTTGACATGGTCACTGCTTGACCTCTGGGCTTCGTCAAATTGGATTTGATGGAATCCACTTCAACATTTTGATAGTAATCTGGTTTGAGCATACCTATTTGCTTTCATATTATCCTTTACTATAATTATAATTTAATCTCTAAAACCTATGTTTCTATGCCATAATTATATCTCAAACATTGATATGTACTGCTTTGCTGCTTTCAGTACAGAGTTAATATTTTAGATTATTAGACCTAAGAAGTAGTCTTGTAACTGAGCTAGAAGGTACAATTAGATGGTGACAGTATTCAAGTGTGGGGTTTTACACCTCATGATGGGCTTAGTTTGTTGTTTTGTTATGATATTAATGTTTTTTTTATTTTATTGTTTGCTTATGGATGTCTAGGGTTACTATTTTTAAAATACTAGAAGATGAGTATAATTGTCTTTCTTCTTTATAGCTTTTTATTTTTTCATTCCTTGAATCAATATTATACACTTATAACTACATACGCTACTAATCAGAATATATGTAGTAAATGTATCTCCATTAATGTTAATGGTCTAAAGAACAGTTGTAAGAGGAGTATAAATATCTTCAGCTATTTAACACTCAATTTGTTTTTTTTTTAGGAAACAAATTTACCACATGGAGATATAGACAGACTTAACTCAAATAACTACTATTCCTTAGTAAGTTCACATCATAATTAAAAAGAGGGGTAGCAATTCTGTGGAGAAATTCTGTTTTAATGCCTAAAATTATAAACACATCATATTTCTGGCATGTTATGTTTAGTATCCTTGAAAATAAATGGCAAACTTTATACATTAATTAACTTATACTGGATTCCTGGATTAGGAGTCAAAATGGTTAAGCATCATTTAGGATATTTTATACAATACTCTAAGTGGAATATAATATTTGCAAATTATTTTAATTGCATTTTATCTTATGAAGATACTAATGCAATGAATAAAAGTAGTAAATCAACCACATCAAAAGCACTGTTAGACTTTATCAATAATATAAATTTTATAGATGTTAATAATGTTGCTGATCCTAACTCATTATATTTTACATATTATTGTCATCACCATGGTACTCATTCAAGAAACATTTCTTCTAAAATGGGTGGAGTTAAGGTAGTTGCGTGCCCCCATCTGATCATAATGCAATCACATTTAATTTAACAATGAGTCATAAACAATGTGTAATTATTACAAGAATTCCAGCTTATATAATTAATTAAAAAGATTTCAAGGAATTTTATGCTAAGAAAATTCAACCTTTTTTTGAAAATAACTTATACTACTAATATGTCAGAAACTTTTTCTGTGGGATTCAGTGAAGTCTTATTTGTATGGTAAAATACTAGCTTGGTTTATAAATAAGAAAAGGCATTAGGATAAAGAACTTGAAGATTTGCAACTGAAATTGGATAAAGTGAAGTTTGATATCCAAAAAGGAACACTAATTTATGAAAGGAATATGATGCGATAAACAAAAGTTCTTTACAGACACTACATCAGAAAACTATGATTAACTTAGAAAAAATAAACTAGTTTCTTACTCCATGAACCACATAAATCAAAGATGAATAGCAGATAGAATAGAAAATAGTAGACAGTCTAATCAAATGAAATAATTATATTACCCTGATACTAAGAAAACATGTATGATTTAGAAGGTATTTTTGAATCCTTCAAAGAACACTATATCTTAATTAACACCAATAACATTGAAAATCAACCACAAATGAAAGTAAAATCTTTTTTTAAAAAATACATCAACAATAAATTAACACAATGAATTTACAGAAGAATGTATAAAAATTGATAAATCAGTTACAGTATACAGCTATAAAGTTAATTGATAAATCAGTTACAATATCAGACATTAAGTCACAGATTAATAAATTAAAATTAAATAAAGCACCCAGAACTGATAATATTATCTCAGAAATGTACACATTATTATCCAGGGAATCTTTAAATTTACTTTTAAAAGTATATAACTCAGTTAAAAAAATAGTAATATTCCTTCTTATTGGAAATATACTATAATACATCCACTTTTAAAATCAAAGAACAATCCTAAAGAATGTTCCTCATATAGACAAATATTGCTTTTAAACATTGACTACAAAATGTTCATGGCCATATATGCTAATAGAATTAAACATCTGATCCATTTATTAATTGATGAAGACCAAACTGGATTTATAAGATAGGAATACATATGATAAGATTAAAAGAATGCTCACATTAATTGATAATATTAATTTTTAATTATATGAAATGATTATAGTAAGTTTAGATATACATAGCACATTTGATTCAGTCTCCTGGGATTATTTGTTTCAGGATCTAGATGAATATGGATTTTCACATGCATTTACCCAATTAATGAAATGCCTATATAAAAATTCCTTAGCCTAAATTAAGATAGGATCAAGTACATCTACATCAATTAAAATTACTAAAGGTACGAAAGAAGGTTGCCCTTTATCCCCTCTGTTATTTGCTTTAGTCATCAAGCCATTTTCAAATTGTATTAGAATGAATCCAAACCTTAAAGGAATTCGTTTCACAGACACTTCAGTGTCAAAGATTCAGTTATTTGCTGATGATATTTTATTAACATTGAGTGATCATAATTATTTTTTACAACATTTAGTTGATGTTATAGATTACTTCAAGAAAAATTCTGGGCTTAAATATAATGAAAATAAAACTAAGATTTTTACTTATAAATTCTAATAAGAATGATATAAACAGTTTACTAAATATATAGCTACATATAAAAAATTAAATATTTGGGTATTATCTTAACCGATGATTTAGATAAAATGTTCGATGTTGATTTTAATAATATCTTAAATAAAATCAAACTCCTCAATGGAATGCATTCTTTTTTACAAATGTGGATAGATATTTCCTAATTACAATGATTATCTTTCCAAAAATATTATATTATGTTCACGCCATTTCATTACCTCCTCCTAAATTGTATATTCATCAATTTAACAAACTTATGCAAATTTTTGTATGGCACCCTAAAAAAACAAGATTTGCATTAGATAATCATTTAAGAGACTGGGGGACAGGAGGAATTAACCTTCCAGACATTGATATGTATGTCTAACCATCAAAACACTTTTCCTATGGTTAAACTTTTCACATTCAGAAAGATGGAAACAATTTCATGAGCAAATATGATGGCTGAATTCAAATTTATCTTTTAATCCTCAATATACAAATATTTTAACCAATAGACTGTATTGTATTGTATCGTATTGTGAAAGATTTTACTCTAAATAAATAAAATCTATTACCTCTAAATTTATAACTAAGACATTATCTTATTTTAGAACCTTCATAAATAAAAATTCCATTATTAAAGACTGGTTTTTCCTATTGTTCCCAATTACTTACACACCTAATATTTTAGACCCTTTTAACAATAATATGAATATTCTCAAAAGGAAAAATGTAATATTTTGTCACCAGTTGATGGACACTGGAAAGATACTTAATATGAACCAACTTATGAAAAAATATAATAAAGATAATGAGCGCTGGTTGGCATTTTATGAAATAAGAAATCATTTTATAACTAAAATCAATTTAATGCAGTCACCATACAGGGAAAACACTCCTAAATTAATTTAATACCTAATTATTATAAGTACTCAAACTGTTTATGGAAAAGGTAATCTTTTTAAATTGTATAAACTAATTAGAAATACAAAATCTTATTTTAAACTAAATTATTGGAATTATTATAAAATCATTAATAATCAACCTCCTTCTGAAGATGACAAAGAAATCATCTTCATTTATTCAATGCGAACCTCCTTATCCTTACAATGGCAATGTTCTTGTGGAAATTTACTCATCAAATTTATTTTACTCCTCATAAAATAGAATTAATATCTAATCAAGAATTAGGATGCTGGAGATGCAAGTTAAACATGACTGCTAAATGACAACATATGTTTTATGAGTGTAACTTACTTACATTTTTTTTGGGAGAAATTAATTATTTTTTAAAAATCATTTTCAATGATAATTTTCAGTTGACCAAATCCTTGATTTTGTTTAATGCCCCTTTTCCTAAATGTGCCCATAAATCTAAATATGCTTTACTTTGGATTCTATTAGCTATTGCCTGCAAAACTATTACTACTAACTGGAAAAGTGAGATTTCTCCCACCTTTATATAATTCAAGATTATCATCCTAAATGTATCATGCATGTAAATTGCTATAATCAAGACAGGAACAGAAAGAATTACCTCCTATTACAATGCTTGGCTGAAAGTTATGGAGATACTTGGAAAAATTGACTGTAATACAATTTGATTTAAACTCTCTGAATAGCAAAAATCAAAAGTATTTATCTATCTGGACACCCTTGTAAATAGTTTGGTGTTTTCTACGTTTCAAATGTTTTGTATATTCTTTCCAATTATTTGATTGATTTAATATATACTGTACACACTTTTTTTCTGTTTAACAATATGCAATATGATGTATTTTCAAAAAAATGTTCTTTTTTCTTCAATAAAAATGTTTTGAGTAAAAGAATAGAGATTAGAATCCAGAAAATAAAAGCTTATTTGTATACTGTAAGGGTAGTGCCCTCGAAATATTTTTATTGCAGCAGGGAAAACTCACATACCCCCAAAAGACATAAATAGCTTAACTTGTTGAGAGCAGAAATACTTTGCTTAAGAGATAGCAGAGATGGTTTTGTCTGGCTAGACATTCTGCTACATTTTGTACTTTCAGATGTAGAAATCTTTACTGATCAGCCTATATTCTTAGCTGTAGATATCAACACCTTTAAGCTTGGATTTTGACTCTTGCTCTGATCAAAAGTAAGGACAACACCTTCCTCCCAGCTATTCTAAAAAGATGTTTTCAAAAATAAAACAAATTCTTATCTGTAATTTCAAAAGTATTCTATTTTCCTCTACTTGCTATTGAGTGCTATCAATTTCTTATGTAGTGGGAGAATCATAGCTAAAAATACATAAACTTTTTTTGAAATGTTCACAAGTACTGTGCACAAACTTAAGTAGAGAATATAGCAACAGTGGAAAGGAAATTTTGGAAGCAGAAACACTTGATATCAGGGATGCTAACTAAACAAGGAAGACAGGTGTTTTTCAGCACTTATTTTTTATTATGAATACATTGAACAAAATGTATTCATTTAAGGATAGACGAATTCTGTGGTTCCACTCCCTAAATATGTGTGTTGATTAAATCATTTGATACTAAAAAATTTCACCGGGATATAGTGTATGTGATAAACCATTTACAAACCATATGAAGCTTAAAACCTTTATTACCTAATTATGAGAATACACAAATATCTTTCTATTGATGGATATATAAATAATGGGCTGCTGCGATTCTGCTAATAATGAGATATGAACATTCAGTTTTAGAGGGATTTTGTCCTTTAAGAAACACTATAAGTTATTTTTTTAATTATGATCACATGATCCAGTTCCTCAACTTGTTCATTCTTGATTGTTATGCCCTAATCTATGTTTGGTAGAAAAAGTCTTGAGTTTGAATTGTAGTTCCACTGTTTGTATAGTGTACCATGATGACAGCTTTTTTCAGATTTAAAGTGGTTAAATGTTTCTGAATCCACTGATATGTTCTGAAGATGTTTTAGTTATTCAGTGGACTTTGTGAAGATGAAGTACTGACAGTAAGCTGATGGAGGCATATGGAGTAACAAAACCTTCTCACCTTTTGCAAATGTAGTGATGGTTTTGGATTTTTCTTTGGAGGCATGTGGACTTCAAGTCAAAGCAGAAATGTCAGTTTACTTAAAGATCTCTGGTGTCAGAGTACAGTCATGATTGCCTCACAACCAAGACTTTAACCAAAAATTCCACTTTTTTATTACAAAACAACACTTGACTCCTTAATAAAGGCTTTCACTGGGAAAAGAAATTCTATGCAAACATGCCCACAGTCATCTGGACTGAATTGTGGATGATATTTTTTTAAAAATGTTTTTATTTTTTTTTTATTTCAAATTCTTAAGTTAGTATGTAGAACATGGAAACCATATTTTTTTCTTTGGGGGATAGTGGAAATTGATCCATATTTCAGTACAGTTAAGTACGTTTGTATGCCATGTGTTGGGATTATCATAGATCTACTAACTGGTAAGTCAAATCTGATTTTGTTTTTTTATTTGAAGTACTTGTTATTGCATACTTTGTAGCTTAACTGCCTAGGTTTAGTATATGTATATATATATATATATATATATATATATATATATATATATATATATATATATATGTATATGCTGAGACTGCTGAATTGCATTTATTTTATTTTTGCATTTATTTGTTTTTATTTATCCTTTGTTGACTGGGTTAGTCCCCCAGGAAACATTTCCTTCATTTTCTGGCAAACTTTGCAATGCCTTTTCTTTAAGTAAATCATTCTGCAACCCTCCCAACTGGAGGGTTGCAATTATGCATCCACCGATTTCTGACTTATCTCCATCAAACAGATTTCTTTGAAACATTTCCTCAATATTTGCTTTATCTGCCATTTCTTTCATCACACCATCATTTCTTTCTCTTTCCATCTGCCTCCTTGTTCTCCAGGCCAGCTCTGTGTCTGGAATGAAAATAGGAAGTGTTTCTCTAAAATGGGTCCCACTCACAACAATGATGAGTAGAATTTTTATTGATATATAAATTACATATTATTTACAACTATTTACAAATCCTAATACATTACAAACTTCAATTTAAGCATTCCCCCACTCTTTTATCCACAACCAAAACACTATTTTCTCCAGAATCTTTGTCAAAGTCCATTTTCTATTGTATTTGATTTCACTTAGTCTCTCATTCCATATAGTCCATGAAACATAAAATATTACTCTGTCTATTTTTTCACTTCTTCCTGTTTTTGTGCACCATAATAACCAAATTCTATTATGTCCATATTTATTTTCTCAAATTTTATCAAACGTTTCACCCTATTATGTTTATATATTTCTTTCTACAAATTATTAACTCTTTCATATTTCAAAAACACATGCTCAGTAGTCTCAAACTCTTCACATTTATTACATATTTCATCTTGTTTTTTCTTGTACAGGCTTTTTGACTTAACTGGCAATTTTCTAATAGACAATCTCCAAAAAATCATTACATGCTATAATCTAGTTATCCTTATTATGTAATTATTATATGCCATCATTACACTTTTTTTCTCATTTATTTCTAAATCTTTCCATGGATCAATGCAATAAAATGCTTTCATAATATTTAAGTACCATTCCTTTCTATTTTTTCTCTTATATCCATTTTTATTTTCCATAACACAATTTTGTTTTGGTGCACTTTCATTTTTTTCATTCACAATGTTTTTACTTTGTTTTTTTTTTTATTTCCATTCCTTCCCACAGTTATTTGTATTTATAATATAGTATAATTTCTATCAAGTTTTGATTTTCCTTCATAATTACTTTTAATACCATATATAAAATTAAAGATATTGCATGTACTATAGGGTTTATTAAATCCAAGCCTCCTTTCTCTTCTTTTATGTATAGAATCCCTCTCATGACTGGATTCAGTCTAGCACCCCATATAAAAGAAAATATAATCATCGGTTCTTTTTCATACTTAATAGGAATCATATAGATGTTAGCAACAGAAGCAGTCTTTCCTATTACTATAGTGTTCAACAAGTGTATTTTTTCTGTATGGAAATCTATATGATTTCCAAAAAATAGTCATATCCTTTACTTCTCTGATTGCATTGTCCCATTGTTATTGTCTGTACTCATTCCTTCCAAATGTTATTCTTAATATATACGTATATTTTTCATTGAACTCAATGCCTCCTATCATACCTTCAAAACCAAATCCTTTACTTTTCTCTTTATTTAGACTTAAACCATTTTTAATTTGTACCTAATTTTTCATTTACTTTTTCCATCCATAGTTTATTTTTAACAATTAGTAGAATATCATCCACATAATTATACATTACTGGTAATAGTACTTCCTTCATCATTTTATATTCACAGCTACTTGACATTTTATTAATTTATTTCACTATTACTTTCATAACTAATGAGAAAATTAAACTACTAGCAACCTTGCTTTATTCTACATTTTATTTTAATTTTTCCCAAATCCAGCCATTTAAATTTAGTTTCACATAGCTCTTTTCATAAGCTCATTTTATTACTTGCAATATTTTTTGCTTACATTATATGCCTGCAAAATTTCCCATAATTATTTATATTGAATATTATCATAGGCTTTACTTATATCCCCTATTATAACCTTTGCTTCTACATTTTATTGATATACATTTTATGATATATGATAAATGATATACATTTTATATCATCAATTATTTCTCTAATTATCCATAATACCATTTGACTTCCTTTTCCTTTTCTTCCGAATACATTTTGGTCATATATTCTATCCATTTTTGTAACTTTTTTGTTATTATCCTCGTGAAAATTTTATAATCAATATTATTCAATTTTATAGGTCTCCAATTTTTTATCTCCTCTTTATTTCTTTTTTTAAAAATAAATTTGATAACTCCTGTACATATCTCTTTCTCTTTAATTCCATAAAAAAAAATTTGCCACCCCTTCATTTCTTTATGCATATCATATTCAATTCCCTCCTGTCCTGTTGCAGCATTTATGTTAATATCTTTTAGAATTTTATTCAATTCTTTCATAGTTATTTTTTTAAATACTCATTATCTCCTTTATTTAATTTTTCACCTTTATACATTTGTTCTGTTTCCATCTCTTTTAACAAATAATTCCAATACATAAACTTTAATTATTTCATATATTTCTTCTTGCTGTCTTATTTGTTTACCTTCCTTATTTTTAATTATCTTATTATTTTTCCTTTTTAATTATTTTATTCAAATATGGTACTACCACTTCTTTCTTTCCTTGTAAACAATATTGTTGTTTATATAACAAGTTGTTAATTTTAATTTGATTCATTTTATAAATTTATCTTTCTTTTTCATAAAAGGAATTTTTCTTCTCTAATAAGTCTCTGAATGTTTCTTGACTTAATATCTTATATCGCTCGTTTTTTCTTCTTTTCTTCCTTATAAATTCCAAAAACACTTTTTTATATTTCTCTTTAAAATTAAGCCATCAAACAGTCCAATTTTTATAAAACTCTCTCATATTCATATGATTTTTCCATAATTCCATACGTTCTTTTTCTCTTCTAAATGTAATTCTCTTTATTCTTTTTCCTATTTTTATATATTCTTCATTTTTCTGTACTTTAACCCATATAACCACATGAGCCAAAAATCCTGCATACTTAATTCCTTTTTGTTTAACTTTTAAACTATCGGATGTTAAAAATAATCAATTTCAGTCCTAATTTCATTCCCTTTGTAGGTCCATTGGTTATTGTCACATACGCTTAACATTCCACTTTTCATAATTTCTTTAACCATTTTAACATCACAATTGCTCTTATTTATTCTTAAATTACAGTTAAAATCATCCACCACTACAATGTCCATATTTACACAAACATATTCAAGAATATGTTTAAACAACATGTCTCTGTCTTTCTTGTTACATATGCATATAAAGGTATACCTCTCTACACATATTTTTTTTAATCTAAAATCTATTACCATAATTTGGCCTAGTTCCACTATGATTACCTCTAATATTTTAATGCTTTCTTGATGTAATATACATATGCTTGAGCATGCTTATTTCCCCATGTTCCAAACTACCACACCATTGCAAAACTTTTCAGTTCATGTTATTTCTTCCTCTGTTAATAATCTAATATCTTCTAAAACAATAAAATGTGCATCTACTGCAGCACACCATTGTAATATACATATTCTCCTCTTAAGATTTTTCATACCGTTCACATTTAAAGCTAACATTTTCAGCTTTTAAAAACCATTAGTATAATAAAAGTGTTATCCCTTTCTTTTCTCATTTTCTCTAAGCATTATATTTTTGAATTTTCTTTTACTTTTTTAAACTCTTTTTCCTATCAAATTCGTTTTATTTCTTACTGTATGCCAGTCAGCATCTTCCTCACTTGTCTCCCCTGTTTCTTTTTCCTTGTCACTTTCTTCACCTTCATGTACAACCTCTTTATTAGTCACATCTTTTTGTACCTTTTTTGTATAACACATTCTTTTCTTTCTCCTGTATAAATTCATTTTCATTTTCTTGCACATTCATTTCACATTCTAGCCATGAATAACCAGTATTGCCACTTTTTCTGCACTTTAAATCACATTTCTTTGCATTATGCCCAGCTTTACCACATAAATAACATCTTTTGCTATCACATTCATTGATTAAATAATCATTTTTCCACAAAAATAACGAGCCTTTGGTTGACTCATGTATTTCACAAAACCCCTATTACTATGAACATTAATAGATCATAGGATCATAAAATCCTAGGAAGTTACTAGGCTATTAGCCCTGAGTACTTTATAAGCCTAGCCAACAGTTTATCCCATCTTTAGACCAATTAGCTCCCAATACCTCTGTCTAGCAGGGACACAAGTGGAATCTCAGGGATGTATTTTCTATTTCCCATCCAGTTATCCAGGTTGTGCTTAAAAAAGGGTAAAGAGGTACTCTATTTGATGTGGAGATGGAGTCTATTCCACAGATGGGGGAGTCTCTGGGACACAAATCTGTCCCACCAACAAGTCCTATCGATGTCATAGACTACATTGAGGTCACACATGCAGGTTACTCAAGTGGAACTTGACTTGTGGATATGCAGTAATCCCATCAAGGCAGGGTCCGATATTGACTTCTATGCCAGACAGAGGTCACCTATGAGCAGTCTGTATGAAAGTGAGTAGAGGGATAGGGCTTTTAGCCTGTCTGTGCATGATAGATTTTTGAGACCCTGGATTCTCCTGGTGAGGAACCTCTGTGGTCTCTCTAGCTGGTGCATGTGTTTTGTGAGGTACATGTGGAATGGGGCATTGTACTCAATAATGGGCCTTATAAAGGAAGAATAAAGGGATGCTATGGCCTCCTTGCCCCTGGATGAGATACCCTTACTTATGAGGCAGGCCATTTAAAAAGCTTTCCATACAATGGAAGCAACATGGTGGTCAGAAGTCAGGTTGCTATCAATCTGGGTGCCCAAATCCCTCATACCTAATTGCATGCTTAGGACATTGTTATTAATGTGATAATTTGTGGGGGTGTCATTCTCCCCAAAGGGGATGATGATGCATTTTTTTTTGTATTCAGCTTGAGACCATGTTTCTGGCATGAGTCATTTGTTTAGGTGAGACCGTCTTGGAGGATGGCCACATCACTATGGGAATTGACAACAGCATCCAGCTTGCAGTCATCTGCAAACTTGGTCAGCCATAGCCCGCTGATTTTGGCCTGCACCTCAGAAAAGTATATCCCAAATAACAGAGGCCCCAAGACTGAACCCTGGGGTACTGCACTCAATAATGGGTCTACTGCTTGAGGTGGCTTTCCCTACTTTGACTAGGTGGGTTCTATCAGTGAGCCAGTTAGCTATCCATCTGGTAACATATGGATTGATACCTTGTTGAGAGAGTTTATCTATTATGTCCGAGTGGGGAATAGTGTAGAAGGCTTTGGCCAGTCAAGGTAGGTGGTGTGCACTGTCTTCCCCTCATTCATGATTTTGGTGACTGTCTCAAAAAAGTTGACCAAATTTAACAGACATGATCTCCCCTTGATGAAGCCAAACTGTGTAAGATCGAGTGTTTGGAGGTTGCCAATGTCCTTGTTAATGAAGTCCATAATAATCCATTCCATGGCCTTGCAGATTGAGCTAGTTAAGTTGATGGGTCTATAATTTCCAGATCGGTGGTCGCTCCACCTTTGTGTAATGGGATGACAGTGACTGTCCTCCACTCAGCTGGGTCAAAGTCGGTACTCAGGCTTTGGTTGAATAGGGCACCTAATTGTGCTGCAAGTTCCTGCCTGAGTTCATGTGGGATGCAGCCTGAGATGTTATTGGGTCCCATGGAGGCTGTATTTTGTGCTTTTGAAAGAGCAGTAATGACCTGATCCCTAGATATAATGTGCAGGGAGTAGGTACTGGGAATTAACTGATTTATTGATGGGGGACAGAGGGGTGAAATTTTTGCTGAATCTGTCAGCCAGCAAGTTTGCTATACCTATGGCATTTGTATATGTGGTGTCCTTCACGAGCAGTTTTGAATAGATATAGGTTCTACCTTTGAGATTATGGACATATGTGAAGAAGGCCTTATAACTGTCTCCAGTAGATGTGGTCAACTTGGACTCGAAGTTTGCTTTGGAGGATTTTACTAGTGTTCTTATTTGCTTGTTTAGGCTAAGGAGAGATTGCTTCAAATTAGACACCTGCTCCTTTTACATTCAGAACAGCATTTTTTTTTCTTTTGTTATAGAGTTTATTTATTCCAGATGTCCACCAGACAGGTTTACTCTTCCTTGCAGAGGATGATTTAGTCTTATCAGATTTTCCTGATTCCATGCATCTATATAAATGTTCATATAATAATTTGGTATAGTTTTGGATACTGGTACCAGTTCCTAGAGAGGGGGCAGGGGCTGTGAAGCTGTTTAAACCATCCCTCAGGAGGCTGTAATTAGCTTTGGAGAAGTTTTTTTTGTTTGACCCTAGTTAGAGGGAGGTTGGGGGAGATGGTGACTTCAAACAGACTGCTTTATGGTCTTACAATGGAAGATGATACTGCAGGGATGCTCAGTGGTTACTCATGTTGGTTAATACCAAGTCCAAGATATTATCACCTCTTGTGGGGGTATCGACTAGCTGTTCCATAGTATTTGTATTGACAAAATCGAGGAAACTCTGGGCATTTGTGTTCTGGCATGAGTAGTTCTAGTCTATGTTTGGGTAGTTAAAGTCACCCAGGATCAGGGTAAAGGGTTGAATCTTAATAGATTCAAAGAGGTCTAGATAGGCAAGATTGGGCATCTTGAGTCATATTTTGTGTCTGGTAGCTAGCTATGATTTGTACAGGGGTCTTATCAATGGTTAACTGCACCTGGAATGTCTCCTGTGAATCATACTGTTTGACCAGCTTGGAGGTGTGTATGTCATTAACACATATTGAAACTCCACCTCCTCTGTTTCTTTTTCCTTGTTACTTTCTTCAGCTTCCGGTACATGCATAACATTAGCATTTTCCATTTTCCCTATTACTTCACATTCCCATCCTCCAGTCCATAGTCCTCTTTCATCATATATTTTTGTAATGCCCATTACTTTGTTACATATAGTTAAAAAAATGTTCTTTCAAATATTTTGCTTCAACTTCAGTTGTAAACTAGATCCTTATTCTTTTTTGTATGTCTGTTTGTCTGTAAATAGCTTGCACCACATATTCTGACCCTGGATAAATATTTTTCTTTTGTTCATACGCACCCAAAAAATGTTCCATGGCTTTACCAGTCTCAAATATCAAGTCACAAAAGTCTCTTTATTAATTAAAATAAATGCTCTTAGCTCTTTTGCTTTGACACTCAGAGGTGGTATGACAGAGTCCCAAGCCTCATGCCTGTCCAAATTTTCTTCTTTTTTTACTGCTCATGCATACTGTATACTTCATTTTCATTAATTTTTTTTTCTTCTTTGTTTGTTCTCCAACAGTTTGTGCCAAAGTTTTTGTCTCAAGAACATTCTAGCACAGTCTCTTCTTATCCTTTTTCTTCTTCTATTTTTTCCATAATGTCACTCCATGAAATTGCTGCTCCATTTTCTGGCTCACTTTGGTTTACCATTTCTTCCAAATAATCATCCTGGAACCCCCCCCCCCCCCCCCGATTGGAGGGTTGTAATAATGACTTTTTTTTCAGAAGTAACAGTCTCTCCTTCAGTCTCCTCTGAAAGGTTTCTTCTGAATCCATTTTGTTTCAGCTACAAACTCCTTTTCCTCTAATGTCACTGATTTTTCTGCACCTACATCATTAGAAAAAAAAAAAAACTTTTGGTAGTGATTCTACCATTTCAACTACATTTTCAACAACTTTTACTCCAGTTTCAGCAAAAGCTGAATCAGCCATGTTTTCTCCCTGTTCCTCCTGGCTGCCTGCACAACTGGACAGGAAACAGAAAGTTAGAATGTGTAACAAACAAACTCTTCCCCGACTACCAAGAGTAGGGAAAGTTCCCTGGTGCCCTAGCCAAACTTTCCCTAGTCAATATGAATACAACCGTGGGTCTCTCCTACATATTTCTGTTTGCTTATTGAGGCTAACCTGGTCAACATCTGCTTGCCCACACCTCTATGACTTAATGTTTTTCTTATTCCATCCTTCTTAAATCCATTTTGTAGTTAAAATACACATACATTAAATTACTAATTACTGGTCACACACTGCATGATATACTTTGAGTTTTACATCACTCCACATTTTCTTCTTAGATAGTTTCTTCTTTCTGACAGTTGTGCCCTTTTCCTTTTCCATAACCTTGTGTAATGCTTACGTTTCTGTTTTAATACTTTTCACACTTTAAGTTTGCACTGCATTCCATCATCACTTCTCTTACAAGGGATTAAAGGTTTCCAGAGCACTACAAATTGTCCATTTGTTTTTGTTTTTTTTTTCTTTTTTGTAAGGTGATCTAGAAACTGAACACACACCTTTGAGTAACTTCAAAAGCTGTACATCCCCAAATCCACTCTTTTATCTCATTTGTTTAAAGATGATGTTCATTACTGCACTATCATTGATTAACTGGAATTTCCTAAACATCCGCTCCTTAGATAATACTGTAAGTGAATTTAATACAACTTTTCTAAATATCTTAAATAGCCTTGCAGCTCCTATAAGGAAGAGACTGAAATCAAATAATGCAGTTTGTCTATCCAAAAAGAGTAGAATGCTAATGCAGGATACTGAAAAGCATGGAAACAATGGCAAAAATATAAAATACCTGAATATCTTGAAAACGTATGGTTGACTAACAATGACTGGATATTTTAAAAGTTATGTATAATGTTTGCAGCTACAGTTGTGTCAGCATGGTTTGGAATGTATAATGGTTGCAACCGAGATTGTGTTGCTATGGTTTATTGTCATTTATATAAATGTAACATGGCCTATGTCATACATGATAATTTAAAAAGCAAATAAAGGGGAACATATATATATATATATATATATATATATATATATATATATATATATATATATATATATATATATATATATACAAGGAATAAATTGCTCTAGCTAATGGCTGCTGGCAGCAGTTAGCTTAGTACTAAACTATGAACCTATATATATATTAAAGAATTTTTGCATCTCAACCAAAAATTCAACCCAAACTCCTCTCCCAGTAACTGACCACTCGAAAATGTAATACAGTTCATCCCTTATTTTATAGATAGTATAGCATCTCTAATGAAGGATTCCTCAATATCTAATCCCAACCCTGCGCAAAAGCCACATATCACAACATTCACGTTCACCTGCAAACTTGTGCCACAGCCTGTATAAAACTACTCTTAAACAAACTTAAATGTGTTCTTTTTCAGCTGATGACCTTCCAAGTGAGTACCTAAAAATAGCAGCCAAAAGCAGTGCCTAGCCTGTCTCAATTCTTATTAATAGGTCAATCCAGGAATCCCACATTCCCTCTCTCTAGAAAAAGTCACATATTATCCCTCTATACAAAGGAGGGAATTCATCAGACATTGATAACTTTAGACCTATAGCAATCTAATCTCTCTAAAATACTTGAAAATGTATTCAAAAACAATTGCTAGACTATCTCCTGCAGGAAGAACGCCATTCCCTACACAAGATGGTTTCCATCCTTTCCATAGTACTACCACTGCCCTTTTAACCTATACAGATACTGATACAGATACTGTCAAATAAAGCTAGAGATAACAGAAAAATATTCTCTTTCTTATTTCAATATTTGTTTAAAACCTTCATCACAGTTTGTCACAGCAAAGATCTTTGTCAAATGCCTTTACTAGGTCTCTCTCTTAGCCAACCATTCTTTGGTTCAAACGCTACCTGTACAATAAGTATCAATAAGTAAAATGCCACTCAATGCTCTCTCCTTACCTCTCAGTCACCGCTGGTGTACCACAAGGGTCTATCCTTGGTCCCATCCTCTTTATCATTTTCATCAACACCCTCTATATGTCTACATAACAGGCCACCCTAATACAATATGCAGATGATTCCACTCTCATTTGCACATCTGACAACATGGCACACCTCAAAAAATTACTCTGAACACTTTAACAGCCACTGAAATATGGCTTCACAACTCACAACACACGTTCACCCCAAAGAAGACCAAACTACTACTTTCTTCGCCAAATCCCTCTCTCATGAAAAAACAAAATTTAAAGTGCTCTCTCTTGATAAGATAGAGTTTCTCTGTGCCTGGTTTGGACACGTGTGACTACAAGACTTGGATTGCTTCTAAAACCGTTTGGACCTACAAAGTGGATATAAATATTTTTTTTTTGCACTTGCTCTAACTATCTCAGTGTTACTTAACACTTCTATGCTGCATTTATTGATTTGGTTGAATTTATCACTGTTTTTCATCCCACATTTGTTAAAAAAAGTCATCTGTTTGTCACTGTACAGTTCTTAAGTTGTTTTAACAGTATTGTGATATTTCCTAACCTCCCTGATACTGCAAAAGCTGTTACGAGCTTTCAAAATTTCTCCTGAGTTTGCCAAAATACTTCCAAGTTTTGTTTTCTATGTTTATAGAAGTTCTCCTCTGTTTGTGCACTTTTTTGTATTTGTGAACCTTTCTCAGGGTTTGTGAACTTATTTCCATGGATTCCTAAAACTGCTGAAGTTCTGTCTTTTGTTTTATAGCATCTATTACTGCACCTGAGCTCAAAACCAGTTCATTTGAGATTAATAAGGTTTTTTTGTCCTCTGATGGGAGCAGAAGGCTGATTCAACCATCTGAGTTGGGAACTGTTGATGGAAGACTTATTGTGTTTTTGTCTGATTAGCCTGAGGGCTTAACTGTGTAAAAGTCTTTCATCCTGTTGTTATAAAAAGCCTTACATGTTTGTGAGACTGAGCTTCCACCTTACATTTTTGTAAGACTGAGCTTCCTTCTGTCTGGCTTGGTCGCCTGTGACTACAATACTTGGATTGCTTTTAAAACCATCTGGTCATACAAAGTTGATATACATAGTTTTTTCACTTGCTCTATCTCAGTGCTAATTAATACTCTTGTGTTGCTCTGGTTTCCATCCTGTACTTGTTAAAGAAACACCATCTGTTTGATACTATACTGCTCCTAAGTTGATTTACTAGTACTCTGATATTTTGTAACCTTCTGTAATACTGCAAAATCTGTTCTGAGTTTGCCAAAATACTTCCATATTGCAAAGTTGTTCTGGTGAAAGCCTTACTGTGTGTTTATCTGACTGGCCTAAAGGTTTAACTGTGTAAATGTCTTTCATCTTGCTTCTATAAAGTCTCATACAAATGCAAGTATATAAGGAAACCTCTCCAGTTTAGAATTCGCTATAGGAAACACTTGCCATAGTCTCTCACTGTTCACAGCTGCTTGAAGAGCTGCCAGTTTGTGCAGAAGGCAGCACCACTGTAGGTCATCTAATTGTATGCTACTAAACACTCTGACTTAGACCTTTAAGTGACCCTCTCCTACTCATTCCCATCTAATAAGGATCTGGTAGAATATAGAGGCACTTCCTTGTCATCTCTGTTTTCAGCCTGGTGGATATGGGCATCCTGAGGCAGTGTATTAACTGCCTCGTGTTTACTGACAACCATTTAATTTAACAACAGGCAAACACAGTGTGAGAGGAGATGTAAATACACAATGTCAATGGCGGCAAAGCTCTCACATACACAGATGAAAAATACAACCCCGGTTGTTCGCATTACACCCAAAACACTCACCACCAATACTAAGAAACAAACACATAGACCCACATATGTGGAGATACTCACTTATAATCTACCCTAACCTCCAAGACCTCCTAAAACATCTCTCAATGGCCTTGCATACACTCAAAAATGACAGCACCTCACACAACATATAACAGTGAAAATCACAAGGGCCTCACTTCCAAGCCCATAAGGAAACATACCACACATCCAAGCATTCTAGTTATTGAGGATTCCAATGCAAGGCATACTTACCAAGCTAAACAAGGAGAAGATCACAATGAGCTGTATGTCTGGAGCCAGGATCCACCAGATCATGCATGCACTTAGGTCTTTAAACCACTAGCACAGGCCTGATACAGTTATAGTCCATGTAGGTGTAAATGACCTAAGTTGTACCTCACTGGTCTATGTGAAGAGAGACATGATGGAGCTTTCTGAATATATGTCCCAGTGGGTATGATTTTAACCTTGAGCAACATCTTACCTTCACCAGTGATGATGCCACAGTACCAGAAAAAATAACTGACTTCAACAATTGGCTTAGTTTCTGGTTTTACAACAAGGGAATCCAATATCTGTCAGCCTGGGGAGGCATGACTGGCAAACCACAATGCATTGCCAGGAATGGTTTGCAATTCTCACCACTTGGCTTCCAGATACTGGCAAAAACCTTATCTACCCCATAGTGCCTTTTAAGATGTGCCAAGTTGTTAAACCCTCCAATGTAACAATAACAACTCACAGCTTCCTAAAGGTACTGCTGTACAATGCTAGAAGTTTAAATAAGAACTGCACTCTCTGGAACCATTCCTTACTCTAGATAACACAGACATATGCAGTCACGGAAACATGATTCAGAACCATAGAAAGGCTATCGAAGGCTACAATGCCTTTCTAGATTTTCATCCCCCTCAGCTCATGATAAAACAAAGGAAGGAGGTGTATCAGTGTTCACAAAGGACAAGTACATTGCTAGACTAGTCCAACAACATGACTTTCCTGAGTTGCTCCATGCCCAACTAACCATAGGTGCGACCCCCTATCATAACTTTGCTAGCTACAGATCCCCTAATATAAATCTGGAAAAATCACAACTCCTAACTAAAATGACTGGAATCTCTTAACATTAAGGCTAACACCATACTTATGGGTAACTTCAATTACCACTCCATAAACTGGTAGACTTACATCACTCATAATTCTTGCTGAGAGTTTTTTGGACTTTGTCAATGTAAGCACCCTGGAGCAACTAGTTAGCTCTCCAACTAGAGGTACAAATATCCTAGTATCCTAGACCTAGCACTCACAAACATAGGGTAATACTGCTCTCTCCCATGCATTAACTCCTCCCTGGTAAGATCTGAACAAAAATTATGACAATTAGCATTAAAACTAGCCTAGAACCCCCATCAAACTCCAAACCTGTTAAGAACTTTGCTAAGGCCAATTAAATCAGATTAAATGACAGCTTATTAAACTTCCAAGCCTCTCCAGACCTGGATGACAGTGAGGCCTACTCTAAATTGCACATAGAAGCACTATACAACCACAGATATAGCTGTAGAGAGGAGACAGTAGCTGTCCAAGTCAAACCTATGATTACTGACAAAAATAAACTACCCTGATGGACTCCTGTCATAAACTGACTATTAAACAAAGGAAAAAATCCTCTCCAAAACCAAAAAGGACGAAAAATAGTGCAAAAAGATACTTACCAGTCTAAACAAACAAATTGCAGAGCTGGCCAAATCTGCCAAAGCAAACTGTGAAGCAAAGATAGCCTCCTAGGTGAAAGATAACCATAAATCTGTTTTTTTTTTTATTTATGTGCATAACCTCTGGGGAAATACTAACAATGTGCCGGGTTAATCATGAATGGCAACATTTATACCCAACCTGAAACTATAGCAAAACTGCTTGCTGACAAGTTCAGTTCAAACTTCTCCCACCATCACCTCCTACCACTCCCAAAGAACTACCAACAATCATCTCCCTACCAGTCATTGCAAAGGACCAGGTCCTTAATGCCATCACTAAAGCCAAAAACACAGCCTCCATGGGTCCCTACGACACTCCAGGATGCTTCTTAAATAGCTTAAAACAGAATCTATCAGGGCCTCTATAAACCCTCTTTAACCACACCCTCTGGATAGGCTTTGTCCCAGATGAATGGAGGACTGCAACAGTTGTCCCTTTGCACAAGGGGGGGGCATCAAGACCCATAAGCTAATACAGTGTTATCTGCAATGCCATGGAGAGAATTATCATGGACCTGATCAATAACAACATAGGAATTCTCCAAAAACTGAAACAGACCCAATATGGCTTTGTCAAAGGGAAGTCTTGCCTACTCAATCTGGTGGACTTTGAGAAAGTCACCATCACCACAGATGAGGTCTAGACCTGGCCAAAACCTTTGACACAATCCCACACTCAGGAACCATAGACCCAGGGGGTGGGATTTTGCATAACTCTTAAGGTATTTACCTTACAGATACAAGGTACAGTATCTGATTTGCAACTTTGAGAAGCATGGCAGTGCATAAAACACCCCATGGAGTCACTAGCATAATAATTACATATGACAAGAAAAAATATTTCAGCTAAACATGTAATGTAGTTTTTTGGCTTGTTGGTGTAAGGTTATGATCCAAATAAACTTACTGAGTTAGGCATAAACTCTTAAATCATCACATGGGTAGCCACCTAGCTCACTGACAGGACACGTTGTCCAGATAGGTGAATACACTTCTGATAAGACACTGTTACTAGTTGTGTCCCACAAGGCTCAGTGTTGGGACCCCTCCTGTTTGGTATGTACTTCTCTGAAGTGAAGGCCAATGTTGGAGGCCTCTGGCTCACTTCATGGATGACTGTAAGCTGGGAGCAATCATTGAATCCCCAGATGATGTTGACATCCAATAAACAGGCCTAAAAAGGACAAACAACTGGTGCTAAAACTATAGTCTTAGACTTCTTTTTCTTCTTTTTCTTTTGGCTTCCCTGTTAGGGGTCTTCACAGTGGATCATCTGTTTCCATTTCTTCCTGTCCTCTGCATCTTGTTCTGTTACACCAAACACCTGCATGTCCTCTCTTACCACATCCATAAACCTTATCTTAGGCCTTGCTCTTTTCCTCTTACCTGGCAGCTCCATCCTTACCATCCTTCTCCCAGTATACTCAGGATCTCTCCTCAGCACATGTCCAAACCAATGCAATCTCACCTCTCTGGCTTTGTCTCCAAACCATCCAACCTCAGCTGACCCTCTAATATACACATTTCTAATGCTGTCCATCCTTGTCACACCCAATGCAAATCTTAGCATCTTTAACTCTTCCACCCCCAGCTCTGACTCCAGTCTTTTTGTCAGTGCCACTGTCTCCAACCCATATAACATAGGTGGTCTCACTACTAACTTGTAGACCTTCCATTTCACTCTTACTGTTACCTGTCTATCACAAATCATTCCTGACACTCTTCTCCACCCACTCTACCCTGCCTGCACTCTCTTCTTTTCCTTTCTTCCCCACTCACCATTACTGTGAACTGTTGATCCCAAGTATTTAAACTCATCCACCTTCACCAGCTCAACTCCCTGCATCCTCACCATTCCTCTGTCCTCCCTGCCATTCACACACACATATATTCTGTCTTAGTCCTGCTGATTTTCATTCCTTTCCTCTCTAGAACATGTCTCCACCTCTCCATGGTCTCTTCAACCTGTTCTCTACTCTCACTACAGATCACAGTGTCATCTGCAAACATCATAGTCCATGGGGACTCCTATTTGATCTCATCTGTCAACCTGTCTGTCCCCATTGCAAATAAGAAAGGGCTCAGAGCTGATCTTTGATGTAATCCCACAACCACCTTGAATTCATTCATCACTCCTACTGCAGACAACACCACTGTCACACTGCCCTAGTACATATCCTGTACCACTTTTACATACTTCTCTGGCACTCCTGACTTCCTTACACAATACCACAACTCCTCTCTAGGCATCTTGTGATATGCTTTCTATAAGTCCACAAAGATACAATGCAACTCCTTCTGGCCATCTCTGTACTTCTCCATCAATGTCCTCAGAGCAAACATCACATCTGTAGTACTCTTTCCTGGCAAGAACATGTATGGCTGCTCACTAATCATCACCTCCCTTCTTAACTAGCTTCCACTAATCTTTCTCATTGCTTCATACTGTAATCAGCTGTATTCCTCTGTAGTTACTACAGCTTTGCACATCACCCTTGCTCTTAAAAATCTGTAGCAATACAATTCTCCTCCACTCCTTAGGCATCCTATCATTTTCCAAGATTTTGTTAACTCATTCACCCCAATAGAGCTCAGGAAGTTTGCACTGTAACTTCCAATGGGAGGAGCCAAAGCATTTTGACAGAATGAAATTATGCCCTCACATTTCAAACAAATGTTCATATCTCTGGAACCATATGGGTTTCAGAAGAAGTACGAATGGCAAACTCTTCAGCACAAACTATTTATATAGTGGTAGTATTCTTTAGGTTCTACATCTTAAACCAAATTTTATAAGTCACAGTAAAAACAGTAATTATTGCATTTGTAATATTTTGTAAACAACTTAAAACATTTCAGAAACCACTCAAGTTACACACATACTGTCAGCAATATTTTATTCATCTAGCTAAGAGCTTTCATATGAGGTTAAAGTGTTCTGTCTGTGTTACTTGGTTGTTGAGATATTTAGAAAAATGATAAAACTGTATCTATATAAATTAATATCATAAAAAACAACAGTTAATATTTATTTGGCTGCATTAGACCAAGGTCAAATATTAATGCAGTTGAGTTTGCCAATTTGTAAGCTTTAAAATAAAAATCTTTTAAAAGCTTGTACATAGCATGATTTTGGAATTACTGATATAAATATGAACAAGCAATATTTGACCCCTAGAGGCATCAGTAGGAGTTAACTACAGATGCACCTGGAGGTGTCACTTGGATGCAATGAGTGAAACAATCTGTATGTCATCTGGACCAACAGTCTTTCCATTCTTCATCCTCTTCATCGATTCACTATTCCTGCATCATCCAAACTTGTGTCTCTCTCATTCTCTTCATTCATCAGCCCCTCACATTATTCTTTCCATCTGCGCAACACACTCTCCTTGCTTCTAACTACATTTCCCTCATTATCCTTTATCACCCTAACCTGCTGCACATCTTTCCCAGCTTGTTCCCTCTACCAAGTCAATTGGTGCAGGTCCTTTTCTCCCGTCTTAGTGTTTGCCTTGTCATAAACCTTGCCATACACCTTATCCTTAGCCTCCATCACCTCTCTCTTCACCATATGCTTCATCTCCTTGTACTTCTGTCTACTTTTTTCATTTCTCTGATATCCCACTTCTTCCTCACCAACCTCTTCCTCTGTGTATTCTCTTGTACGTCCTTATTCCACCACCAGGTCTCCTTGTCCTCCTTTCTCTGTCCAGATGTCACACCAAGCATCTTTCTAGCTGTCTCCCTTACCACCTCTGCCATGGTTGTCCAGCCATCTGGCAACTCTTCACTGCCACCCAGTGCCTGTCTTAACTCTTCCCTGAACTCCACCATATAGTCATCCTTTTTCAACTTCCCCTGTATGATCCTTGGCACTGCCCTCACTTTCATCTTTTTCTCCTTGATCACCAATGTCATCCTACAAACCACCATCCCATGCTGCCTAACTACATTTTCCCTGTCACCACTTTGAAGTCTACAATCTCCTTCAGACTGGCACTCCTGCATAGAATATAATCCACCTGTGTGCCTCTTCCTCCACTCTTGTACACCACCCTGTGCTCCTCCCTTTTCTTAAAATGTGTATTCACTGCAGCCATGTCCTTCCTTTTCATGAAATCCACTACCATCTGACCTTCTGCATTCATTTATGGGATTTGTTTTTTTTTTTGCAAAATCATGGTCTGCGACTAAGTGCTAAAAAAATGCATAATCATACCCTTCAGCAAATCAAACATCCCTGCAAATTATAATATTGATAGCACATTCCTAAGAGTAGACCCAGTGGTGAGGGACCTAGGAACATAGATAAATAGTAACCTAAACTTTGAAATCCTTTTGTGTGGCCCAATTTATAAATAAAGGCATGGCATTAAGATCAAAGGACATCATAGTGGCACTGTCCTCAACCCTTATCAGGTCCATAATAAAGCACAATTCCTCATTGTGCATGTACCTAACCAGTCACTTAATACCAAATGGAGTAGCACCAGAGGATTCTCACTAAAAAAATACAAAGTGTAAGCCCTACTAAAGACCTTATCTCTTTACTCCATCTCATGTCATTTATTGAGAGGAGACTAATGCCTGATCTACAAGACATTTTCTGATCCAGCCCTAATGAAAATGTTACATATTCGCAAGAAAAATTATGCAAGGGTCAAGTGTTCCATGGACCTGAACTTGTGACCATAACAGAGCTTGCTGGAGAGACAAATTTTGTATCCCAAACACTACCTTGTTCAAGAAATAAACTTACTGTCTTCAAAAAGAATTTGGATAAATGGATGGGGAATCATAAATTTACTCCCGGAGTACTGCCCATGTCCCTTATGGACAGAGGCAGTCTGTAAAATGACTCAGGGCTCCAACATCCAAACACCAACTACTCTGATACTACCCCATCCCATATCTGGGGAATTAAGATATAATATTGTCATATCCTGGGTATTATTGGCTAGGCTTGTCAAGGCTCTTGTGCCATTAGCCTAGTAATCACCTATGAGCAACCACCGAAATCACTTCTATCAAGGGTGATGATTTAGTCTGGTCAAGTATTCCTGATTCCATGCATCTATATAAATGTTCGTATAGTAATTTGGTATAGTTTTGGATACTGGTGCCAGTTCTTAGAGAGGGGAAGAGGCTTTGAAGCAGTTTACACCATCCCTCAGGAGTCTATAATCAGCTTTGGAGAAGTTTTTTTTGATTGTCCGTAGCTAGAAGCCCTTTTCTTGACTGCAGTGTGATCCTGGAGTTGGTACATATAGTTAGGAGTGTGTGGAGGGCATAGCCCCCCCCACACTTAGGTGGGTTTAGATGGTTCAGTGTGTACTGTGCTGTTTTAGACAAGTTTTTACTTACCATCGGAAAAACTTTGTGGCTTGGGATGTTTTTTTTCAGAAATTCTTTATTTATTATTTTGATTGATTTTCATTGAACAAACATAGTATAATATGTAGAGGTAACATCACACAATCAAACAATACTATTTACACTATATACATGGATGCTTTCAATACTCAAGAGAGAAATTGTTACAGTTCAGTGAAAGTTATTGTGATTGGAAATACACATTATAAAAAGGAGGGAGAAGAAAAATGAGAAATATTTTGTTGGCTATAGATATAGGTTAATATGGAGCTTTTTATATGTAGTTAATTTTAATATATTGTAATGAGCTAGGCCAGAATAATATTAAATGTTTGTTCCCATAATTTCCTGTGCTTGATGTTTTTATTCCCCTTGTCAATTAAAATCTTTTAGGCTAAGCAATGCTTAGTTGCCATTAATCTAAAATTCCTCCAGGAAATGCTAGTTAGGTTAAGCCAGTTGGTTGCTATATAGAGTTTTATTAGGAGAAAAAGATTAATCATAGTAATTGCATGAGTTTTAGAAATATTCTTTGGTATGATATGTAGGAGAGTAAATTCCCAGGTGAGTGTGGATGATTGATAGCCCATTTTTCGTAATTGAAACTTAAGGGAGTTCCAAAGTTTAAATACACACTTACAGCTCCAGAATAGATGAAGTGTATCGGCCAACAGAGTTTTGCAGTGTGGACAAAGAGGGGATTTCTTAGAGTTAAATTTATGTAAAATAACAGGAGTGAAATATGCATTGTTATACATCATGAGTTGGGTAAATGCTAGTTTTTAAGGAGTATGGATTTATTTCATAGGTTCATAGGTTCATAGGTTCATACTAGGCTATCTGCCCAAGGGCATTTATAAGCCTAGCCCATAGTTATGTGGCTTTCGCCACCCCTTTAGTTTGAATAAAAACTATGCCTATCATTATGCTGTGCCTCTGTCAAGCAGTGACACTGAAGTAATCCCTGGGGTATATCTGTGATCTCCCATCCATTGGTCAAGATTCCTCTTGAACAAGGCCAGCCTCTGCCTCACATGTTTTGTTCCACAGCATAGGGAGTCTCTGGGTGATGAATCTGTCCCTCCAGCACGTTCTATTTATAACCGTGTCAAGGTTTAAGTCTCCCACCCTTGTGGTTCTGAGGGATCTAGATTTTTTGAGGTGAAGCATATTCATCAAATCTGGGTTTGACATGGCCTTATATGTCAGGCACAGGTCACCTCTGAGCAAGCGGTATGAGACTGAATAGAGCTGGAGTTCTTTCAGTCGGGCAGCATAAGACATATTTTTGAGACCCTTTATCCTTTTGGTGAGGAACTTTTGGGGCCTTTCAAGCTGCAGCAGGTGTCTGGTCAGATACATTCGAGCGGGCATTGTACTCAATCATAGGTCTAATGAGTGATGAGTACAGGTGGACGATGTCCTCCCTTGATCTAGATGTGAATCCCTTCATGATCAGGTGGGCGATATAGAAGGTTTTCCTAACTACTTTAGCAACATGAGTGTCAAATGAAAGGCTACTGTCAACCTGGGTCCCCAGATCCCTGATGACTTTTTCTGTGCTCAGTGGATTGCCACCTATATGGTAGCTAGGGGTAACCTTGTTTTTCGGTATGACTATGCATTTTTTGGAGTTTAATTTCAGGCCATGGCTCTGGCACCAGTTATCAGTTTCTGTGAGGCCCTTCTGGAGGATATCTGTGTCAGATGTGTTTTCGACTATGGCCCAGTTTGCAGTCATCTGCAAACTTTGTCATAACCCTCCTGTGTTTGCTTGTACTTCAGAAAAGTAGATGCCGAACAAGAGTGAACCCAGGACTGAGCCCTGTGGGACACCACTTGTGACAGGCTTTGAGTCTGACATGGCTCCAGCAACTCTGACCCTGTGGGTTCTGTCTAGCCAGTTTGCAACCCATCTTGTGATGTATGGGTTTACATTCAAGCTGATGAGTTTTTCGATGATACCTGAGTGGGGTATTGTGTCGAAGGCCTTTGCCAGGTCGAGGTAGGCTGTATGGACTGCCTTTCCCTCATCAATGGCCTTGGTGACTGTCTCAAAAAGTCAACCAAGTTTAAGAGGCAGGATCTGCCTTTGACAAAGCCAAACTGGGTTGGATCCAAAGTCTGCAAGTTCCCTATGTCTTTATTTATGAGTTCCATTATGATCCTCTCCATGGCTTTGCAGATAAGGCTTGTCAAGCTAATGGGCGGTAATTTCAGGGTCTGTGGAGGCACCGCCCTATGAAGTGGGACCACAGTGCCACTCCTTGGGTACATATCCTGAGGTGAGGCTAAGATTAAACAGCTGTCCTAACTGTGGGTTTAATTCCTCGTTGAGTCGTGACACCATCCGTCCCATGGATGCTGTGTTTTTGCCTTAGTAAGGGCAGTTCTCACCTTGGAGATGTTTGGGGCTACAATCCTCTGGAATAGATATCTCTCCTTTTGGGGAGGGAAAGTTTGCACTGAACCTGTCAGCCAGTATGTTGGCAATGTGTGTAGGTTCAGTAATTTTCACATCATTTTGAATTAATTCTGAGCATATCTGGGAGTTTCCTCCTAGGTTTCTACATAGCTAAAGAAGGCCTTATGATTGTCTTTAGAGTCCTTTTTTCTCTCAAAATTTGCCTTGGATGATTTTATGAGAGCTCTTAGTTTTTTACTTATAATGATCAAAGGTGTCTTACCTTTCAAGGATTTTGCTCTATCTTGTAGTAGCTTCCTCCTTTTGTTGTAGAGCTTGTTTATGGCTGGGGTCCACCAGACTGGGCAGAGTCTTAGTTTTGTTTGGGATTGCCTGATCCATGCAGTCCTGTAGGTGCTGGTAGAAGGCATTTGTAAGTGATTCAGTGGTCTGAGTAATGTTTACCACTGGCTCAGGAGACCACACTTTTCACTGTGGTCTTTTTGTTTCAGGTGGGGGATGAGGACCTCCAGCGAGATTAGTTTATGATCTGATCTCACCAGTGAGGGGTATACTTCGGTGTTGAACATTTTGATCCCATGTTCGTGATGATGAGATCAAGTATGTTTTCTCCTCTTGTGGGGATGGTGACTAGTTGTTCCATGGCATTTGAGTTTATGAACTCCAGGAATCTTTGGGTTAGAGTGTTGGCTTGAGTAGTGTTCCCAGTCTATATTAGGGTAGTTGAAGTCACCTAGTATGATGGTGTTTGGAGATACATTTATCCTCCAATGTTTTCAGGAAGGCCATGTGAGGTTCCTGAGTTTGAGAGGGTGGCCTGTAACATGCTACAAATTGCAGAGCAGTCTTGCCTATGGTTAATTCCACCTGGATGGTCTCCGATGCATGTTGCCACCAACCTTGAGGTGTGGGTGTCCTTTATGAATATGGACACCCCCTCCTTCTTGGTGTTGTTTTGGGGATATGAGGTGAAACCTGTTAGTGCCGGGGTGCTCTCGGAGCCTTGAACCAGGTTTCAGTCACAGCACACACATCGATGTTCTCCATACTGAGAAGGGCCTGCATCTTGAGATTGAGACTTCTGGCATTGAGCAGCATTACCCTTAGTTTTTCCTTTTAGTGTTCTAGGGTGGTAGGTTTAGAATTTGAGCCTTGCCTAAAAGGCACTATGGTGACAGGTGCCGTGGCTTGTCCAGCATGTCATCCCAGGCAGACAGACATTGGATCCCCTTTGAATGACACCAGAATTTAAGCCAATTATTAAAGCTGATCATCTTATCACTGTATTGTGGCATCATTCTAGGTGAAGGTAGGATTGTTAAATTAATTGCTTGAATTAGTTGAAAGTTATCGATGGATGGATTATTTTTTTTCTAAAAGTCCGAAACAAGTATGTCTTTTTGGAATTTAATGTCTTTGATTCATTTATATGAATTATTAATATATTTTTAGTTGAAAGGATGGTCTTCCATAGGGAATTACAAGTTAATAAATCATTGTTGGTTATAGTGCCATTTTGTATATAGCTGGAACATAGTTCTTTAATCTGGCTTAGAATTACTAGGTAGGATTTGGGAAGGTTCAGTTGATTCCTCATTTCTTGTATAGAACCGTTTAGAAGTGGGTATATATCTTGAATGGTTATATTAATTAATCTAGGACAGGGGTTCAGATTTAGAGTCTGATTGTTTATTTTGAGGTTGAGATTTTTGTGTAAAGGTTGCAACATCATCATAGCTTGTGTCAGATTTAAATATTTAAAGAGTTTTTGAGTTAGTAGGATAGAGTATTTAATGGGTTCTATTATACTGTATGGTTTCATTAAGGTGGTATTTAGAAAGGGTAGAGATTGGTGTTAATATCCAAGCTTTTGATATGTTTTTGGTACATTATTATCCACGTGGGGGGCCAATCCTTATTTTTTGGGTTGTGTTCTGCTATACGCAGAATTCTATTGGCATTCATGATTAGGTAACAGATTTCGAAGTTGGGAAGGTCTAAGCCACCTTTACTTTTTGGGATCAAATGTTTAGTATATGAGATTCTGGTGTTTTTAGGATCCCATATAAATTTTGCAAGCAAAGTATGAATCTGTCTAAAAAATGTATTTGGTATGTTTAATTGGGTATTCATGAATATATAAAGTAGTCAGGGTAATACGTTCATTTTAATTACTTAGACTTTAGCCAGGAAAGGTAATTTTAGGTTTTTCCATCTGTTGACATCTAAAATTATATTCTGCCATTTTTGAGTTATATTATTTGAGTAGAAATATTTGTTGTTTCTTGAAAAAGTAATACCTAAATAGTTGATTACTTCCTTTGTTTTTATTTTTCCTATTAGGGGTAAAAGTGAGAATGGTTTGTTTTTTTTTTAAAGGAAATATGCTAGTTTTTTTAAGATTTAATTTGTAATTTGATATTTTTGAGAAGTGTTATATAGCAGATAATATTTTGTCTACATCTGAGATTGGTGTAGTACAATAGATGTTTAAATAATCTGCAAAGGCTGAGAAGAAGATTTTGGTGTTATATATTATTGGGGGGTTATTGTAAAGGTTTTATTTAATATTTAAGAAGAGTGGTTCAAGATATAAGTTAAAGAGTATAGGAGATAGAGAGCATCCTTGTTGAGTTCCATTTTTAATTAAAATTCTCTTAGACCAAGTTTTGTTAATGTATAAAGATGTGTAGGGGTTATTGTATAGAATTTGTAGGATCTGGATGACTTTTTGCGGAATATTGAAGTAGGGCAGTGTTTGAAATAAAAATTCTATATTTACTCTATCAAAGGCTTTATGGGCATCGATAATTAGAGCGTATACATTTAAGTTAGAGTGTTTAGCATGGGATATTAAGGTATTAAGAGTTAGTGTGTTATCGCTCATTTGTCTGAGAGTTGTAAACCCAGATTGTTCGGGGGGAAATAATTTTATCTATTAAGTTTTTCAGTCTGTTTGCCAGTATGGATGTTTGTATTTTAGTGTCAATGTTTAATAGTGAGATAGGTCTATAACTATCTGGGTTTTTTAGGTCGGCTTGTTCTTTGGGTATAAAAATAGTTTTAGAGTGGGGGTCATTGATTTTATTGTTTATTATATAGTTCAGTATATGGGATAAAATTTGAGTTAAGATAGGGGAGAAGGTTTTATAAAATTCAGCTGTAAGACCATCAGGGCCTGGAGCTTTATGTGATTTCATTTGTTGAATTGTTATGGTTATTTCATTGGTAGAGATGGGTTCAATTAACCTTTCCTGTTGTTTTAAATCAAATTTTGGGAAATTGAGACTTTGGAGGAAATGAGTTCTTTCTTCTTTTGTGGCTATTGATATTTGGTCTCCATAGGTCAATGAATATATTCATTCAAAGATTTTGTTAATGTCTTCAATGTTCATGTAATGTTTGTTTTCATAAAGTAGTTCTGATATTTGAGAGGGAGAATTAGTTTGGGTTATAATTCTGGCGAGTGCTCGAGATGGTATTTGCACTTCGTTAGAATAGTTAGCTCGGACTTTGGTTTCATAGAAGGATAGTTTGCTGTTATGTAATAGGTGTAGGTCTTTTTGAAGTTTCAAGTTTTCAGTTTCAGTTTGAGCTTTATAGTTTATTAATAGGTCATTCTCAAGTTTTTGGATTTTAGATTCTAGTTCCTGTTCTTCCTTAAGGTGAATTTTTTTATAATAGGTTGCTTTTTTAATAAGTATCCTCCTAATTTGCACTTTGGTTGCCGCCCACTCAATATCTGGAGGTAATTGAGAGTTAAGGATGTTAGATAAGGATGATTTGAGTAGGGTTTGAATATCATTTATTATTTCTTTCTTGGTTAAAAGGTTGGTGTTCAGAGACCAATTGTATCCTTTTTTCATTATGCTATTCCTTGTAATTTCATTGAGGTCTAAAGTAATTTTGGAGTGGTCCTAGAGGTATCTAGTGTGGATGGTAATTTTTGGAGCAAATTTGATAAATGCATCTGAAATAAGAAAAAAAGTCTATTTTTGACCACATTTTGTGGCATTGGGAGTAAAGTGTGAATCTCTTGAGTTTGTTTATACTATCTCCATAATTAGAAGGTTCATATAATTTATAATCTTGAATAAGTTCTCTTAGTGCTAGGTGTGCTTGTTTGTTATAAACTTAATTTGAACTTGTTTTGTCTAGCTCAGGATTTAGATATGTGTTCCAATCTCCACCTAGAATCATGTAATAATCTTGGAATTTATTTAATATAGGGTATAAGGAGGCAAAGAAAAAATGTTAGTTTTTACAAGGGGCGTAAACGTTAAGGATGAGAAGAGGTTTATGAAGATTTGGCGTTAAAATAGTTACATAGCACCATATCCCTTCCTTGTTCACCTGGGTATCTAAACTTTTATCTTGGAATTGTTTTTTAATTATTATCGCTACTCCCACACTGTTCGATTTACCTTCAGAAGCTATGATATCCCTTATCCATTTTTTGTCCTTAATTTCTGACCATTGCTCAAGTGATAAATGTTTTTCCTGTACCAATATGAAGTTCGATTTCGCTTTTAGTATAAGGTGTATAAAAAGTTTTCTTTTCTTCTTATTCTGGAGCCCTTTGATGTTCCATGAGTCAAATTCCCACATTTATGTAATTGGGTTGTTTGTGAAATAAATCTAGAGAGGTTGTTTGTGATGATAATTTCTGTTTATGTATTGGTAAAATTAGATTAGTAAAGCATCTTTTTACTCCTGTCCCCACCCAGTGCCTGTCCACTATCCCCTTGGACCAGGAATAATGCAGGGAGTAGGTCGTTATTAGTTTTATAGAGGTGTAGTACAGCATAATAGTTATAAATTGGGTTATTATTTCTAAGTAGAAAATATGAACAAGTATCCCTGCAAAGAATTTCTCTACATAGACAAAGCTTAACAAGCTAATTCCCTAAGAAGCACCACTAAAGTATCCCTAAACTCCTCAACATATTTACACATATCTGATAGAGTAACTCAGGCGAGCTTTTTCATGTGATTGGCAATAAATAAAAGATGCATTTTTGGAGGGTCATAGTGGAACCATTGTAATAAGTAAAGGTCCATTGAGTCAGAGTTGTTAGTATGATTGGATTTATAAGCATTAGTATGGTATGGTAATAAACTAGAAGATATTAGTAGAGCTCTAAGTTATAGCCTTGCATTATTTTAATACTAAGAGCTAAGATTATTTTATATGACTTCCTTTATATTCTGTCCCTCTCCACTCGGTTTCTATTAACATTACTTCCTTTCCTTTCATGCTATGCATAAAACTGCAAATCCATAGTAATTCATCTGTTATCTGTGAAGCTCGGTCAAGCTATTTTCTATGGGGGGTTCAGCTTACTGGTATAGTAAGTATTTCACTATGTTGTACATATGAGCCATCAATACTAGTATATGATACAATGCAGATTGTTTCTATTGGCTGTTATTTAATAAGATAAGTTTCTTTTCATATTAAAATTACCCCACGGTTTTGTGCTGTTTTTAATGTAGCATCATATTATTGTTTCTCCATGAGTCTTATTAGTGTGTCCCATCCCAATAATATTTGAGGTACCTTACTCCAGGCCTTTTACATTAATATAATATATTTGTTATATTTTATTGTAGACCACCGGGGCTATAACAAATTTAGAGGTTGGTAAATACACTTTTATACAAAAAGATTATATAAAAATACGACTATACTATATGCTGATTCAAAAAGAAAAGAAAAGAAAAAAAAAATTTGGACCAGGAAGGATGAAAAAATGAGCACAGCTTAAACAGGATAGATTAAAAGAGACCCAGTAAGCGGCAGTATTTCCTTTTTAAAAGAAATCCTTATGAAAGTGTTTTTTTGCATACAGAAGAGTATAAAAGGGCACATTGCATTTCATACCAAATAATTCCATTCCAAAATCTCAGGGACATTATATTTAAAGCTACCTGGTATCATATATTTAACATACTTTCATTTCAGTGTTATTTGGTATAGCATTTCTCTATTCCTGGTTACGATTCTATCTGTTCTTTCCATGTTATGACTTCTCTATCACTTTGTAAAGGCAGCAGGATTTATTTATCTCAGCCATCAAATTTGCCAGGGAACTATAAAAACAATAGTAATAAGTCAAGCAACAGGCAAAGTCTTGGGATTTCTTATACCATGACAAGTATGCCATTCCTATGTCAGTGTTTGAATAAAGTTCATGAAATTAGTATTGTTTCAGCCTTTGATGTTGTCCAGAAGTGCTCTTTGCAGCACCTGCAGTGTGTCCAATGATGACTCCGTCTCCTGCAGTTCATATGGAGTTATTTACATCAGTAACATATGTAAGACCCGTTGCTCCGCCTACTATTGGAACTGTGTCTGGGTATCTCTTTTCTGGATAGTCTTTGTTTCTGCCTGTAAATCCTGGTATTATATGATTTATTCTTCTCATGTTTCGGTACTTTCAATATGGTTTGGTCTTATGAGGTCAGCAGATGTTAAAGTTGCTGATCTAACTTAAGCATTCCTTGTGGTTGTCCTTGGCCTGGGGAGCAGATTAACCATTACATAGCCATATTAACTTTGTGGAGAAAACATTTCAACATTAAGTACTCTTCACGTTGGCCCTCTTTGGATACTGTTTGTATATGACTTGCTATAGATTGTATGGTTTTCTCTGTGCTTACAAAAATGTAGTGTATAAACTTTTATAGATTTTAATCATCTTCTGCAAACTGTGAATGGCATGATTTTACTGTCTTATGGGATCCATGATATATGGTTTGCTTTATTTCTACGTCTCACGGCTTCATAAACATGACTTCAGCCTGTATTACAGCAGTCCACCTTGAATTTAAATCTATGATTGACAGCCATAGCAGAAGGGGTATTTCCACTTATGATTCTCCAGGTCAGAAATGGAGAGGAATATATTCTGTGTTTGGTAGCTTTAAGAAGGATTTCACAGCTGATTCAGCAGGTGCCGAAGATACGTCTGTGAAATCCACCATATTGGCTTCAAGATTGGCGATCTCAACCAAAGCTGGGTGTAGCATTATCACAGATTCTCCTTCTTCGTGTTTTATTTTCTCTTCCTCATCTACTATTATACTTGTATCACAGGGAGTCCGGGTGAGATAAGGGAAAAACCAGAGTGAACACAGATGGTTCCTCTCTGCATCCAGACCCAGTCCCCGAAGAGGCAGTAGGTTGAAAGAGCAAAGTAAGACTAGTGGCTCCTCCAGAATTGATTAGACTGCTCGATTCAAAAGTTAGTCAACCTAAAGCAAAACTGTCTCTTCCAGAGACTTCCAAGCGTGAAATTACAAAATCTGAGGCTTCTGGATTGCATGGTAAACTTGCAAGTAAGTGTATATGTGCAGATGTTGTTTATTTATACCGGGAATTTTGTCTGTCCCTTTCTCTTATTTGGCCTTTATTTGCTTTGTAGACATGCACAATGCATTTTGTACATGTATGTAAGTGGGCAAACATAAATACTTTAAATGTTTCAACAGATAGTAGCAGAATGTCTAAAGAGTAGTGATTTCTACGGACCAGACTCATCGCTCGCTTTACAAATAGAGGAGCATTCCTTCGGCTTGGATATGCGTAGGGGGACCATTAAAGGCAGCTCGGTGTCCCGGAAGTGTCACATTCTTAGATAGCCTGACTTATAGCATGACAACATATTTTAGTTCCTGTCGTGGGAAAGAGTAGAAGCAGAAGTGGGTCTAACTTTCCTCAGATGGCCTCAAGGCTTTAATTATGGGTCATAAGTACTACTAATGTGGTGTTAGAGGCCTGCAAAGAGCAGCAATACAACTTGAAGTAAAAAAAAGAAAAAGCAGTTCTTGAGCACCGAGAAGTGATCGATTGTTCATACAGCATTTAGACAACATTCCAGTATGTTTATTTAGTGATCCAATGTTGGTACTTTCTTAAAAACAGCAAAAAAGGTTTCTTTGGCTTCCTTTTGGTTAGTGATCATGTATTTAGTGTCTTCTGAGTGGAAAGTTAAGGTGTTGGGGTATTTCATTTCAAATTTTATTTTTCTTTCGATCAGGAGCTGTCTTGCTTATTTGGAGGGGAAGATCTTGGGCCAGTGAAATTGTATTATTG
>NC_056731.1:1987817988-1988030488 GCF_019279795.1 Protopterus annectens | reverse complement strand
TATGGTCTGCCCACTCAGTCCACCCTCATTTACTGCTGGGCTCACTCCACTCCCCTACCCTACCCCCTATTCCCACCCTCCCAGTTCAATTAATATATGCCTAACTAGACATCACACCACTCCAACATAATCCAATCAGGCACCAGAAATACAATCCGCACCCATAATAACCAGCACAGCCTCTCAACCAATTAGAGCACAGAAAAAGATACACACCCACAAATACCTTTCCAGCTAGTACGCCTAATCCTTACCTAGCCCCTACATTTCTTCTACTCTAACTCAGTATAACTAACTCATTTTAACTAATCAGACTTGTGTCCATAATGTACTCCTTACATTCCTTATTCATTGCATCTCTTACCATACTTACCCACCTCACTTCATACCATCATAACCTCAATACCAATCTAAATGGTAATTTACCTACCTAGCTCAATTCTTCCATATCAACCCAAATATCAGTACAAATCTATTCCTCTGTGTACAATCACTCAAACTTAGAACTTATCCCACTTAAAATTCCTTACTACCCTACAAATGGTTGCATATCCATACAACAAGACCTTTCTGTCTCTAGATACCTCCAGACTATTGTAAATATTGCTTCTCATTTGTTACTTAGTGGTGACATCCAACCAAATCCTGGTTCCCATATAAACCGAACATTAACAAAGATCAGACCAAACTTAACCTAAATTCTTTTAGAAAAAAATGCCGACCTGTTAATTCTTAGCATCAGTATAACAAGTATGCTTAACAAAATCAATGAACTCCATGCAGCACTATCCTTTTATGCCCCTAAGATTGCCCTCCTTACTGAAATGTGGCTTAAGCCACATAACAAAGACAGAAAAGTACTTTCCCAGGCTATAACCTACTCAGAAAAGACCGAACACCCAAAAGAGGAGGTGGTGTCACCTTTTTTTTCAAAAATAACCCTACAGTTGATCTTTTAAACATAAACATCCTTACTTTTATAGGTTCATACTAGGCTATCTGCCCTAGGGCATTTATAAGGCTAGCCAGAGTATGTTTGGCTTTCGCCACCCATTTTAAATTAATTTTGCTATGCCCTTTTTCGAGGTTAGTATACTGTGCCTCTGTCTAACAGTGACACAGAAGTGATACCCGGGGTAAACCTATGATCTCCCATCCACTCATCAAGATTCCTCTTGAAGAGAGTCAATGAGGGACTCTGCCTAAACTGGACTGGGATTTTATTCCAGAGTGAAGGGAGCCTCTGGGTTATGAATCTGTCCTTCCAGCATGTCCAATTTATTTCAGTGCTGAGGTTCAAGTCTCTCGAGCACGTAGCTCGATGGGATTTGGATTTTTTTGAGGTGTAACATGTCCCTTAATTCCGGGTTGGACATGGCTTTATACGTCAGGCACAGATCGCCTCTGAGCAGGTGGTATGCCACTGAGTAGAGCTGGAGTTTCTTTAACCGGGCAGCATATGGCATCTGTTTGAGCCCTTTGATCCTCTTGGTGAGGTACTTTTGGGGTCTTTCCAGTTGCTGCAGGTGTTTGGTAAGGTACATCCCAAAAGGGGCATTGTACTCGATTATGGGCCTGATGAGGGATGAGTAAAGAGGCACGATGACCTCCCCTGATCTAGATGTGAATCTCTTCATGATTAGATGGGCTATATAAAATGTTTTTCTAACCACTTTGGCCATGTGGTTGTCAAATGGGAGATTGCTATCAACTTGGGTCCCCAGGTCCCTAATTACTTCTTCTGTACTTAATGGATTACCACCTATGTGGTAATTTGTGGGCACTTTGTTTTTGCCAAAGGGGGTGACTATACACTTTTTGGCATTTAGCTTGAGGCCATGGCTCTGGCACCAGTTGTCTGTTTCTATGAGGCCCTTTTGGAGGATGCTTGTGTCGGCTGGAGAGTCGATTATGGTGCCCAGTTTGCAGTCCTCTACGAACTTGGTCAGCCACAGTCCTTTGGTGTTGGCCTGTACCTCCGAGAAATATATACCGAACAAGAGAGGTCCCAGGACTGAGCCTTGTGGGATGCCACTTATAACTGGTTTGGAGTCTGACATGGCTCCAGCAATTCTAACCATGTGGGTTCTGTCCTTGAGCCAGTTTGCAACCCATCTAGTGACATAGGTTCATAGGTTCATAGGTTCATAGGTTGGTACTAGGCTATCAGCCCTAGGGCCTATACAAGCCTAGAAGTAGATACACACACTTGAAGGAAATCAGGTCCAGCCTCCGCAAAAGTCCAATCTTTTTATTCCACAAAGAGATACACAAGGACAATCCAACTTTAACGCCACAAATGAAAGTACGTTTTCGATTCTGGTTCTTCTTCAGAAAATAACAGACAAATAAATCAAAAGAAGGACCACTCCTTATATACACAAAGTATGCCATTAATTGATTAATCAACTATGATAATTATCCAATTAGTAATTTTTAACTCTTGGATTTCTGGTATACTTTCTTTCTGATATTAAAGACAGTTTTTATGTAATCTATTCAATATCTGAGTATATACTCTATATAAATATAAAATACTAACATATTACAAACTTTTATTGGGGAAAACTTCCTAACTAAATCATTTTATTTCATGATTTATAATATATTTAAAATAAAATAAAACTTCTTTATATTATATATTACTATATACTATTGTGTTCTATTATATCCTAGCGCCATCTGGTGGTGCAAGTGACCCACACCTAAATTAAAAACACATAATGACATTTTTAAAAATACAATTATACTTACTGATAAATATTTATTATAAAAATATTTATAATAAAAATAAAAAATATTATATATTATTTACTCTCAAGTGTATGATGAAATATGAAAATATAAATATATGAAAATAAAAATAAAAATAAAATAATATCAAATTCGATAATCACAAATAATGCACATGTACATATATACTTATAGGAAGGTCATATGGAAATATTCAAATTCCCAAATTCTATCATAAACAGCCAAGTATGGGAAATATGAGAGAGCTAATAGAAACATTATGATTTTCAGAGGGCTTATAGAAGCATTATAATTTTGCTGCCCTCATCTTTAAAACTGGTGTGATAGAAATGATATCATTAAGCCCAGGGGGTCTATTTGCTTCAAGAATAATTTGCCATATTAATTCTTTATATTCGATTGATGTTTCCCATGGGCCACCTCTGGCATCCTTATCAACCACTTCCAACACAAAAAAGTTGTACATAGCATCTGGACAACTAACGTTATGTCTATACAGTGCATTTTTAACACAATTAGTTCTTATCTCATAATTATGTTCATAAACTCTATTTTTGAGTTTTCTCTCCGATTTCCCAATGTAGAAAGCCTCACAGATCCTACATATCGCAATGTAAACGATGCCCATCATTTCACAATTTGCAAAACACCTACTCTCTATAAAGAAATCTCTACTAGGAATATAAATAGTATTTTTTACCAATATATATGGGCATTGGGAACATCTTCCGCATTTGTTCGTACCAACTTTTCCAGATCTTATTACTCCCTTCTCTTTATTACTTTCTAATATTGATTTAATACATCTCCCTTTTCTATAGGTGCATTTCAATGGTTGTTGGAATATGCATCTTAAATCCGAAAATTTATCAAACCTTGCCCATTCCTCTTCCAACATATTCCTAATTTTCCCTGCTTGGCCACTATAGTCAATGATCAAATTTCCATCTATCTCAGTTTTTTTCTGTTGTTTATTTACAAACCAACCACTACCTAAACCTAATATGGGTTTAAATTTAGTTGCTCTACCTTGTTTTACTTCTTCAGAAATTGCAGTGATGAGGTCTGAAGGGTAATTACATTCCCTGAACATTTTATATAAGAGTGCACATTCCGCATCAAAATCACCATTCCTTGACGTCATGCGGCTAGCTCTTACATACTGCCCCTTCACCACACTTTTCTTCTGATATAGGGGATGGGCACTATGATAAGATAAATATGAATTTGAGAATGTATCTTTTCTGAAAATTCTAGAATAAAAGCCCCTTTCTTCTTTACCGACAAAAATATCTAGATAAATAAGGGCTGCTTTATTCATCTGGAACGTGAACTTCAAAAAGTCAGTTGACTGTGAAATGTATTCAAAAAATGATTTGAATTGTTCCTCAGAACCTGTCCATAAAAAGCACATATCATCTAAAAATCGTTGGTATAAGTTCCAACAGTGCTTGAATGGGGAGTTGATGATATATTTATCTTCCCATGCACTTAGGATGATATTTACATAAGTTGGGGCACATCTAGCACCCATAGCTATACCTTGCACCTGCTTTATGAATTCACCTTCATAGAATATAAAATTATTGCTAAGAACCAAATCCATTAAGGTCATAATTAAATAAAAATCATTATTATTAAACTTACCATATTCCAAAAGGGCTTGCTCAAACCACTTCATACCCTCCACATGGGGGATAGAAGAAAAAAGATCCACTATGTCTATAGTTATAAACATAGCCTCTTTTGAAAATATTTCCGGTGTTAAATTAGCCAATAGTGACCACGAATCTTTAACAACCGCATTCCCTGAAAGTGACATAGTCTTTAATTTCTTATCAAGCCATTTTGCAATAGGAGCTGTCACGGAATTAGCTGAGGCAACAATGGGCCTCAGTGGTGGATCATTGATATTCTTGTGGACTTTAGGTACGCCAAAGATGGTGGGGGTCATAGGTTTTTCCACCTCTAAAAACCTAAACGTCTGCATATCAATGGGCCCTTCTAACAACATATCATATAATACCATAGCTACCTTTCCATTACCAATATTTACCTCATTGAGTGAAGCTCTAACATATCTTGTATCATCACTCAAGAGTTCCATCATCTTTGCTTCATATATCATTTGGTCCATTATAATTGTTCCCCCACCTTTGTCAGGCTTACAGACCCTAATAGAAGTATCAGTACTTAACTTTTTTAACAATAAAAATTCATCTTTTGTCATATTATATGCAACCCTATCTTTAGCTAGTTCCTTCCTGATCTTATTTTCCATTAAAAGTTCAAAGTTCTTTAACTGAGGGGGAATGGGTGGATTGAATGTGCTTTTACGTCTTAACTCATTGTTAGTATTCTCACATTCAAACCCTTGAAACATAATTTCAAAGTTCTTCTTCCTAAGAAACAGTTTCAAATCAATCAGTAACTTGGTTATATCTGCTTTCTTATTAGGGACAAATCTGAAGCCTTTAGAAAACAATGAAAACCAAGTCTCATTAATGTCCATTGAACTATAATTAAAAACGTTATAACCATTATAGCTCCATACATGTCCATCTATCTTAATGAGATCAGACCTACCTACCACTGTATCTGTTCCCTGTTGTAATTCTGGTTGCGATTCTGGTTGAAATAACCCATTTGGCGACCTCGCCCCCTCCCCTCCCCCCTAAATAGAAGTTTTTTTGGGAAACATTATTTTGTTGGTAGTTCTTAATCCTTTCCGACCTTCTTAACTGAGGAAATTCTGTTTCATCATCCACAAAAACCTCGTTATCAATGACTACTTCATTCACTGTATGTCTATCATAGTCTTGGTCATATTCCCCATTAAACCCATTATTTAATTTATATGGTCTAGGTTTAGGGTAGGCTATATTTTCCTTATATTCATGTATGTCTCTGTCTAATTTTTTACATTTTCTTTCATAAATATTTCTGATACCTTTTTCTGTCCTTCCTAACATTTCATGGTACTTTTTCTGATTATCTTCCACAGTAAAAAGCATATCAGAAATAATGTCATTATTCAGATTTTCAATTTTACTATGCAAAAAATCCATTTCTCTTTCATTCTCACTTATAAGTGCTCTTAAAATGTTCAAACCACATTTATTAAAAATATCTAACAGCTCCTTATGTAATTCACCTCCTTCTTTAACTCTGTTTGGATACTTGAATATACGTAGACCTTTTGGAACAATGTCCAAACTCAAACATTCTTTTAAATAGATATTTTCTAATTCAATATTTTTATATCTAAACAGAAATTCATCCAACATTTTAACACTTGATTTATATGAGGTATTAGTATCACTTGCACTCACCGGATAAGCCCCTTTATCTTTAAAATTAAACTTCATATGCAAAACGTCGGTAAAATCCTTGTTATGCCTCTGTGCTTTATTTTTAGAGTTCACAGAGGTCTCGCCTTCCTTACGACCACAAGCAGCACTTCTTCCTTTACCTTCCTGTAAGTGACTCACTTCAGGGACCCCACCTGTTCTCATAGTGTTGACTACCTCTCTTATTGGGCGTGCTCCCTCAAAACGAGAGGTATTAGCATTCAGAAAAGCTGGAAAAACTTCATTTTCGCCAATGTTATGAATATTACCATCGCCATCATAGTTGATTAATCAATTAATGGCATACTTTGTGTATATAAGGAGTGGTCCTTCTTTTGATTCATTTGTCTGTTATTTTCTGAAGAAGAACCAGAATCGAAAACGTACTTTCATTTGTGGCGTTAAAGTTGGATTGTCCTTGTGTATCTCTTTGTGGAAAAAAAAGATTGGACTTTTGTGGAGGCTGGACCTGATTTCCTTCAAGTGTGTGTATCTACTTCTAGTTTTTTTACACTTGAATCCATTTTTCACTTTTCCTATACAAGCCTAGCCATGACAATTCCCTGGCTATTTCTTACAACACTATTTACTTCCCTGGACCCCTGTCTAGCAGGGTGACTGACATGATCCCCAGGGTGAATTTCCTTTCTCCCATCCAATCGTCAAGGTTCCTTTTGAAGAGGACCAAAGAGGCACTCTGCTTGACATGTATGGGCAATCTATTCCAGAGTCTGGGGAGTCTCCACGTCAGGAACCTATCCCTCCAGCATGTTTTGTTTATTGTGATGACAAGGTTTAGATCCCTGGAGCGTGGGTAGGGGTTTATATTTAAGCTGGTGAGCTTATCTATAATGCCCGAGTGGGGTATTGTATCGAAGGCTTTTGCGAGGTCCAGGTAGGCTGTGTGGACCACCTTCCCTTCGTCAATGGCCTTGGTGATGGTTTCAAAGAAGTCGACCAGGTTTAAGTGGCAGGATCTGCCCTTAACAAAGCCGAACTGGGTAGGATCCAGTGTCTGTAGGTCCCCAATATCTTTATTTATGAGGTCCATGATGATCCTTTCCATAGCTTTGCAGACCAAGCTAGTCAGGCTTATGGGGCAATAGTTTCCAGGGTCCGTTGAGGCACCACCTTTGTGGAGAGGGACCACTGTTGTTGTACGCCACTCTTTGGGTACATATCCTGTAGTAAGGCTGAGATTGAACAGTAGTTTTATGTTTGGGTTTAGCTCTTCTTGGAGTTCATGTAGGACGCAGCCCGGGACACCGTATGGTCCCATTGATGCTGTGTTTTTTGCTTTGGAGAGGGCGGCTCTTACCTGAGCATCTGATATGTCAGGGGGGCAGCACTCTGCTGTGATAGATATTTGCCCTTTTGGTGGGGAGGGGGGGAGAAGTTTGCGCTGAACCTGTCAGCTAGGATGGCGGCAATGTATGTGGGTTCGGTGTATTTTTTGTCATTTTGGACTAATTCTGAGTATATCTGGGAATTCCCACCCAGGTTCCTAACATAACTAAAAAAAGCCTTGTGATTATCCTTAGTGTCCTGTGCAATTTTTCTCTCGATGCTGGCCTTAAACTGTTTTATGAGTGCCCGTAGTTTTTTGCTAATACTGATCAGAGATGCCTTCCCTTTTTGGGATTTTGCTCTATCATGTAGTAGCTTCCTCCTTCTATTGTATAGTTTGTTTATGGCTGGGGTCCACCAGACAGGACGTCTGCCTTTGGAGGATTGGGTCTTGGTTTTATTTGGGATTGCATGATCCATGCATTCCTGAAGGTGTTCATAGAATGCATTTATAAAGGATTCTGCGGTCTGGGACGTATTTTCCACAGGCCCGAGGGCTTTGAAGCATTCCACCTCGGTTTTGAGGAGTGTGAAATTTGCTTTAGAGAAGTTTTTCACTGTAGTTTTCTGGGCAGGGGGTGGGGTCGGGATGTGAAGATCCACTTGGATTAGTTTATGGTCTGATCTTACCAGTGAGGGATACACTTCTGGTCTGGAGCATAGAGTCCCCATTTTGGTGATGATCAGGTCCAGTATGTTTTCCCCTCTTGTGGGAGTGGTAACAAGTTGTTCCATAGCATTTGAGTTTATGAATTCTAGGAACCTTTGGGCTAGGGTGTTGGAGCTAGAGTAATGCTCCCAGTCTATGTCTGGATAGTTGAAGTCGCCCAATATAATGGTGTTTGGAGAGACCTTCATATTTTCCAGTGTTCTCAGGAAGGCCGAGTGGGGTTCCTGGGTTTGGGAGGGAGAATAACAGGGAGGAACAGACCTTAAAATGTATTAGTATTGCACACACATAGTCAAGCCATACACACCACTGTGGGGGATATAGTTACACACACACACACACACACACACACACACACACACACACACACACACACACACACACACACACACACACAGAGTTGCCATTGTTGGGAATGGAACCCCTACCTATCAGGCTGAATGCACTATAGTACTACATACTTATCACATGCACTACAGATCTTATGTGTTTGGAGTGTGTTTAATGGTGCTTTTAAGATTGATGACATTAGCAGGCCCTATAAAACAGGCCAATGATGGGTTCACATGTAGACACAGTGTTTAAAATGTATTAGCATTGCAATTACAAAGGCAGGAACTATAGACAGTTGCAGCGGGATATATTTACACACACGCACACATGGTGAGTTGCTATTGCTGGGATTAGAACCACTACTGATCTAGCTGTTTACACTATAATGCTACATAGTTATCACATGCACCACAGAGCTTATGCATTTGGATAGTGTCTGCCACTGCTACTGGGGTGGATGACATTATTAGCTGTTGACAGGGAGGCAACTGCTGTGAAGGACAACAGTTAAAGTCCATAAAAAGGCTGACCATTGCACAGACATAGGCCTGTTGGGCGTGTGTTTTCTGCTGCATATGGAATATATACACAGACACGCACAAGGCAGGTGATATGAGATTAGACCCCCTACCTACCGACTATTATACACTACTGCTCATTATACTATTTGCATGCACTACTGGTTACAATTGATGTATGAGTGGCTGCAGCACTACATCACACTATGTCTTTCTGGGTCTCTCTCTCTCTTTCTGACTGTCTTTCTCTCCCCTTCTGCCTCTCTCTCTCTCTCTCTCTATATATATATATATATATATATATATATATATATATATACACACACACACACACACACACACACACACACACACACACACGTATATATATATATATATATATATATATGTGTGTGTGTGTGTGTGTGTGTGTGTGTGTGTGTGTGTGTGTGTGTGTGTGTGTGTGGTGCCTGATGGTGATAGGGAGAGACAGTTGAGGTATACATAGATCTCTGTATGCACAAAAATATATCGACATCACAGTTCTATAGTCAGATGTGGGTTCAGATAAGGGCTGAAATTAGCTAACTTTAGGAGCATGCCCAGTATGACCATCTTTAATTACAATGGGACTCCAGGCCAGACCCACCTGTACTCCAGCCCAGGAGTTTTTGTACTACATCCAATTGTCTGCTGGACCTGGTGGAACAGTTCAGGACCTCCCTGATATACTGCCTGGGTGATTTTGTGGCTGTGTGTTGTCTGAAATATCTGACCCATATATAGGATGTGTACAGCATGTTCATAGGTTCATAGGTTCATAGGTTCATACTAGGCTATCTGCCCGAGGGCATTTACAAGCCTAGCCCATAGTTTTGTGGCTTACGCCACCCCTTTAGTATGGGGAACTATACCCATTATTTTGCTGTGCCTCTGTTGAGCAGTGACACTGAGGTAATCCCTGGGGTATATCTGCGATCTCCCATCCATTGGTCAAGATTTATCTTGAACAAGGCCAGCGAGGTGCTCTGCCTCACATATACCGGGATTTTATTCCACAGCATAGGAGTCTTTGGGTGATGAATCTATCCCTCCAGCACGTCCTATTAATAGCCGTGTCGAGGTTTAAGTCTCCGCCCTTGTGACTCTGACAGATCTAGATTTTTGAGGTGAAGCATATTCATCAAATCTGGGTTTGACATGGCCTTGTATGTTAGGCAAAGGTCACCTCTGAGCAAGCGGTGTGTTTACTGAATAGAGCTGGAGTTCTTTCAGTCGGGCAGCATAGGACAGATGTTTGAGACCCTTTATCCTTTTGGTGAGGAACTTTGTGGCCTCTCCAGCTGCTGCAAGTGTCGGGTCAGATACATTCCGAATGGGGCATTGTACTCAATCATTGGTCTGATGAGTGATGAGTATAGGGAGACTATGACCTCCCTTGATCTAGATGAGAATCCCTTCATGATAAGGTGGGCAATGTAGAAGGTCTTCCTAACTACTTTAGCTACATGGGTGTCGAATGACAGACTACTATCAACCTGGGTCCCCAGGTCCCTGATAACTTCTTCTGTGCTCAGTGGATTGCCACCTATTTGGTAGCTAGGGGTAACCTTGTTTTTCCGAAGGGTATGACTATGCATTTTTTGGCATTTAACTTTAGGCCATGGCTCTGGCACCAGTTATCTGTTTCTGTGAGACCCTTCTGAAGGATATCTGTGTCAGATGTGTTTTCTACTATGGCACCCAGTTTGCAGTCATCTGCAAACTTTGTCAGCCATAACCCTCCTGTGTTTGCTTGTACTTGGAAAAGTAGATGCCAAACAAGAGTGGGCCCAGGACTGAGCCCTGTGGTACACCACTTGTGACAGGCTTTGAGTCTGACATGGCGCCAGCAACTCTGACCCTGTGGGTTCTGTCACTCAGCCAGTTTGCAACCCATCTTGTGATGTATGGGTTAACATTTAAGCTGATGAGTTTTTCAATGATACCCGAGTGGGGTATTGTATCAAGGCCTTCGCCAGATCGAGGTAGGCTGTATGGACTGCCTTTCCTCATCAATGGCTTTGGTGACTGTTTCAAAAGTCAACCAAGTTTAGAAGGCATGATCTGCCTTTGACAAAGCCAAACTGGGATGGATCCAAAGTCTGCAAATTCCCTATGTCTTTATTTATGAGGTCCATTATGATCCTCTCCATGGCTTTGCAGATAAGGCTTGTCAAGCTAATGGGCGGTAATTTCCAGGGTCGGTGGAGGCACCGCCTTTGTGAAGTGGGACCACAGTTGCAGTGCGCCACTCCTGGGTACGTATCCAGAGGTAAGACTATGATTAAACAGCTGTCCTAGCTGTGGGTTTAATTCCTCGTTGAGTTCGTGGAGCACACAGCCGGGGACACCATCAGGTCCCATGGATGCTGTGTTTTTGCTTTGGAGAGAGCAGTTCTCACTTGGGCGTTGGAGATGTTTGGGGGCTGCAATCGCTTGGTATAGATATCTCTCCTTTGGGGAGGGGAGAAGTTTGCACTGAACCTGTCAGCCAGTATGTTGGCAATGTCTGTAGGATCAGTAATCTTCACATCATTTTGAACTAGTTCTGAGCATATCTGGGAGTTTCCTCCCAGGTTTCTAACATAGCTAAAGAAGGCCTTATGATTGTCTTTGAGTCTTTAGCTATTTTTCTCTCAAAATTTGCTTTGGTTGATTTTATGAGAGCTCTTAGTTTTTACTTATAGTGATCAAGGGTGTCTTACCTTTTAAGGATTTTGCTCTATCTTGTAGTAGCTTCCTCCTTTTGTTGTAGAGTTTGTTTATGGCTGGGGTCCACCAGACTGGACGCTTGCCTTTGGTACAAAGAGTCTTTGTTTTGCTTGGGATTGCCTTATCCATGCAGTCCTGCAGGTGCTGGTAGAAGGCATTTGTAAGTGATTCAGCGGCTTGAGTACTGTTTTCTGCCGGCTCGGGGGCCTTAAAGGAGACCACACTAGTCTTTAGAAGTGTGAAGTCGGCTTTCGAGAAGTTCTTTACTGTGGTCTTTTTTATTTCAGGTGGGGGTGGGATGAGGACCTCCAGCGAGATTAGTTTGTGATCTGATCTCACCAGTGAGGGGTATACTTCCGGTGTTGAAATCTCTGTATTGGACAGAACAGAGTTTTGCATAATATGTCTGGTACAATTTACACAGCACTGTGATTTCTTGGTACATAAATGGCAGATCATTATAGACTGATGTGAGGAAATGCTGACATACATTTGGGTTACCAACTCCATACACTGCAGGGAACCTACGCTACTACACAAACTGTTGTATTCTGCACTTTCTACATTAGTCTGGCCAGTAGTTCATCCTTCCCGTTATATGTGGGCCTTTGTCCTGCCCTGCCCTAGTTCCTGGCTTTGTTCACAGTTGCTGCTCTATGTACTTATAGGTATGCTGTGACTGGTGTAAGAGATGTAACACCACACACAGGGTTATGGACTTCACACCTCTGACTGTACCTGTTTTGCAGGCTGTCCAGCACAATGCCCATATGTCTGCTCTGCTCCTCAGACTTTTTGCCTTGTACTGTTATTATAAGACTACTTGTTGTCCAAACTTCTCATACTCTTACAGCCATTAATTTGGACAGTGCCATATATAACGGTGGGACATAGGCCCATGCATGGGGATAGGATTTTAATATTGTTCTTACAAACCTAGACAGTTGGTGGAATGGTTTTGTATTACCATGCATTTTCCAATGGGTATGATGTCTGCATCTAACCTGTCTGTTATTATTTGCTCACAGCACCTTTAGTCATTTGCCAATAGTTTGTCAGAAAACTGCAAATGTTATGATAAATAGAACAGATATATGAACCATAAATGTGGACATTCTGTTAAATTTGTGAGGTATGGATGATGCCCAGTGACTTGTTGTAAGTGCTGACACAGTTACATGACAGCCGTTATATCCTGCTGCTACACTGACTTGTTACAACCTGCTGTTGTACTAGCCACTGTCTAGGTTACTGAGGGCTGTGTACTGTCCATATCCATTGCACCCTATCCCTCCATTGTGTCTGTCTTAGTCCAGTTTTCTTGTTGTAAGAAATACTGGCATATGGACAGTCTGTAGAACTCCTACTATACCTGTAGCTCACATACAAAACAGTAGGTGAAGCCTGTCTCGAATGTAGATGGTGTGGGAGTTAGAGTTGGATAGTGCTGGCAAATGTGGATGTGCAGGGTGTTTTTATATAATGGTGAGCAATGTATATGGTTGTGTGATGTGTTCCCCTCTCCGTGTCTTTCAGGAGAATGTCCCACCGTAGGAATCCACTTTTCTCAGAAGGAGAGATTGACACCATAATTGATGCCCTGAGACTCCATCACCAGGTCCTGTTGTCAAGGAGTTGCCATAACCAGTAAGAATACACTGCACTGTGGGCAGATCTCATGGCATCGGTTAATCTGGTGGGCCACCACAACAGGAGCTATGAGCAGGTCTGACACCATGCCACTGATATGATACATCATGCACTGCAAAGGGCTGCAGCTGGGGCCAGGGACCATGCTGGCATTGGTGGAGGGCCTGCTATACAACAACCACTCTCAGCCACAGAGGAGTTCCTGGCAAAACTGGGTTCAGCCACCAGCTCACAAGAATCAATCACACCAAATGTCATGGAAGTGGGTGGCACAGCTTCCATAGCCGAGGAGCATCCAGGTAAGCCTCCAGCTGTCATCACGTAATACTGTAACATTCATAGTGGCAGCCTCTGCATACCTGCACACATATGTCACACCTCCCTTCCTCTCCCCTTCCTTAGCACCACAACTGCTCCCTATTTTCCCTCTTATTTCTCTCTTCCCTCACCCATCCTAATCATGCCCTCCCAAATCCTCTATACTTTCAGACTCCCCTTCTCTCTTCTCTTCTTTCTTATTCCTCTCCATCATGCTACTGCATACTCACTAAAACCTCACCCATACCTTCCTTCTTCTCAAACTACCACTCTTACTCACCCTCAACCTCTCTTCCTCTCTTACTTCCACTCCATTTCTGACTCCCTTATCTCTACTAACCAGCTACACCTCTTCCACCCCAAAACTGTCTCATCCTCTACTAAAAAATTCTCTCTGACATTTCCACTAACCCCTAACTACTTCCTACTTCCCAAACTTAAAAGGCTAAGAGTTGTCTTATGTAATATCCTAGCCTTATCTGGAGACATTAATCCTAACCCGGGCCCCCACCTCAGTACAAATAACTCCCTCCCTCACTCCATCCCCTTCCTCCCTTACCTCTAATAACCCTCTCCCCCCTTCTCCTTCTTCTCCTCCTTCCTCTCTCAGCACCCTGAAAATCTTCGCCATCAATGCTCAGAGCCTTAACAACAAAATTCACCACATTCATGCTTGGATTAACCACAACCTACCTGACATCTTAGCCATCTCCGAAACCTGGCTAAAACCTCATATTTCTGATTCTGAAATATTACCCCCAGGTTTCAAAATCCCAAGGACTGACCGGTTAAATAAAAAAGGTGGAGGTTCTGCCCTTTTCTACTCTAACCTTCTCTCCATAATCCCCCTTCACATCCCAGTCCCTCAATTCAAGAGCACTGAAATAACTGCTAGCCTACTCCAACTCAATAAACATAAAAACATCTGCTTCATTGCCTTATACATCTCCCCTGGGGACAATATCTCCACCCTCGAGAATATTCTCCACTGGGCCTCATCTGAAATAAACTAAGAAACCTTTATTTTAGGTGACGTCAACATTGACTGGAACAAAATCAACACCCCTTCCCCCTCCCTGGCCATCAAGCTCTTCAACTTCTCCCAAGTAATCCATTCAACAACCAGACCTAACAAAATCCACCCCCCAGGATCCATCATTGATTGGATTTTAGTCTCCCATCCAAACAAAATCTCCCTCTCTGGCACTATCCCTGACTCCTTCAGTGACCATCTCCCTGCTTTCATTCATCGCTCTGCTAACCCCTCCCAATTCCAACACCATTACATTCAAACTCATAACCTTAGCAATTTCAAACCCTCAATTTTCTCTAACATTCTTAAGCAAATCAACTGGCAAATCCTTAACACTCTCTCCCCCTTGACAATGCAGTTGAGCATTTTAACTCTATCTTCCTAAATACTCTTAACTCCCTTGCCCCCCTAAGAAATAAACAAATCAAAGCCAACTCTGCTCCCTGACTGACCAACGAGACTAAACATTCCATGCTTCTTAGAGACAAATCCTGGAAGGTTTTTCAAAAAAGTAAAAAAAAACACCCCAGTTTTTCCTACTAGAATACTAGATCTTTAAGGAACGTGTTATGTTATGAAAGGCGACTTCAAGATCAACCACTCACTGTTAGAATGGGTACCTTTCCATGTCGCATTTGCAATCAGTGCAAATACATACTGGGCAGGGAATAACTTTAGGCATCCGGACACAGGTGTGCTATATAAATTTGATCATTATGCAGACTGTTGGACAAGGAACATAGTTTATTTAGCCATCTGTACCAAATGCCAGGCTTTCCTATGTCGGTATGACGAATAGAACGTTGAGGGAAAGGGTTAGAGAGCATTTATATGCAATCAACAGGGAGAATGACAGGAACGCACTGGCTAGACATGTTCTATCGCAAGGCACCACACACACCTTTGAGTTCTTAGTTATTGAATTGATACACACCACATTGAGATTAGACAATGTAAGTAACTTCACTGAAAGGGAAGAATGTAAATGGATCATCAAAATGAAAGCAGATGAAGGACATGGCCTCAATGAGAGGGTTACTTTGAAACCCTTTCTAGTCAGTCGTCATCTTAAGCATTAGCAGTTATTTATTGCTATACCTTTGACTTTTTCATGTTTCTTGGTGTTAGTAGGAATATGTATTTTTAGAAGTTTTTCAGTAGTTTCATACACTTGAAATGTTTTTATTACATGCTGTTTTTATATGCTCTTGTATTTTTAAATATTTATATGCTATTTGCCATCTGAAATGTTAATAACAGTTATAATCTATTACTACATCCATTTTAATGTCAATGTTGAATTTTGAAGTTTTAATTTTCACAATATAAGTTTCTGACTTTTTGTCTATTTAGAAGTTTCTGACTTGTTATAGTTATGTATTCGTACAAAGGCTTTCATTGGTTAACTGTTTAATTGATAAGTGTTTAAATACAGAAGTGATGAAGTGTTTTATTAAAGTCTGAAGAAGCGTCCAGAGTAGACATGAAAGCGCTAACAACTCATGGAATAAAGTTTTTTTGCTGTTCAAGTATTAAAAATTTTTTATTGATTTTTGCTTTTTTGGTTGATGGTTGGCTTTGATAGTCATGGAGTACCTGCACCTTGATATTGACATTTTTTCATTTGGGGACATAGCATGTACCTTACCCTGAGAGATCTCTGTTTATTTATCATTTGCCTCTTTGTTATCTCGAGGGGACATGACAGAAGGAACCAAACACATTGAGGAAGCTGCATCTGTGGATATGATTTGTTCATTCTCTCAACTGCTTTCCAGGTGTGACAATGCACTGCTAAAACTTTCTTATTCACAGCTAGCTAATACTAATGTTACCCACAAAGGTAAGCAGTTAGATATCAATTTGCTACAACTGATGAGACAATTTGAAGATACTTTACTTAAAATGAAGAATGTGCAGTGGCAGAAACAACATATGGAAGCATGTTTATCCTTTAAAGTTATTCCAAGAGGGCTACGCATTTTAAAGATGCCCACCTTTGGTAACAAATTTCCAGACCTTTTAATAGACTGGCAGAAACTTAATATTGAGACTAGCAATAGTTATATCAAGCTGTTAATAAGACAGTATTCGCTAAATGAGAAAGAACTCATGAAAGAGATCTCCATTCTGGAAGAGCGTTTAAATTCTTCTTTAACATCTGTACAGTTATCTGATTACTTCTCTGAACTTTCCACTACTTTAACTCTAACTGATAACAGACTCTTGCAACAGAAAAAGAAGAAACTGGAGAGAGATTGTTCCGATTTTGCACGTGGTGACGTCTTCTCTTGGCCTAAGGAATCCATCCGGTCAGCTATTGATGTAACAAACTCTTGCATTTCTGACAATAGGAAGGATGGTAACAGCGAAATGCGTCCCACTACATTAGGAAGTATTAATGTGGCCATCTTTGAAGGCGCTCATGCAGAGGGGTGTACAACAGAGAATGGTTCAGATTTATTACTAGTGGAGAATGGAGGAACATCTGAAAACTTACAAAATAGGAATACTACAGCAGATAATATTCTACCAACCATTAGACAATTGGACACTAAGGAGCTTGGGACCGGTAGTGAGGAAGAAGACTTTGCTCCCAGCAGAAGGGAATTCAGAGACTAATGAGAGAGACAACACAAATCTTGCATTCCCTTTATCATTTCTACCAGCAAATCACAAGACATGGAGTCCCCAGTACAAGGGGAAGAAATGGAAACCCTCAGGGGAGTCAGGGGAACCACAGAAGAGAATGTGGAAGAAAACTCCAATGAACTGGTAATTAATTTATCTAGCCATGAATTGACTGATGCTGAAATGAAAATATTAAACAGAGGTCTATCATTTGTGCCTTCACAAGGGATAGACATTAGTGAGTTGATAGTACAATTAAAACTTTTTACTAGGGGTTTAGCACTTGATTTATTTTATGATAATGATAACACTGAGACAAGGGATATAGTAATTAATAATTTTAGGAAACCTTCATGCTTTGTACCAGAATTGTATCCGCTTTTAGAAAGTTTTGAGAAAGTTTGTTGCAATGATTTTTATATGTTGTTTGAACAAACAGGTTTTAAGTCAGGATTTTACAATTTAAGCCGACAAGAAACAGCAGCTTTAAAAAGTTTACAAAACAGTGATACTATAGTTATCTGCCCAGCGGATAAAGGTGGTGCAATAGTGTTGTTTGATAGTGTATATTATAACAATAGAATGTTAGAAATGTTATTGGATGAAACCACATATAAAAAAATACACATGTATGATCTAAACAAGGTTATTAGTAAACTTCATGCGTCATTGTATGATATGTTGATGTCCAATATTATAAACAATGATCTCTATAATTATTTTCTAGTTGAAAAACCTTTGGTACCTATCATCAGAGGTCTTCCGAAGGTGCATAAGACATTGTCTGACCCACCCTTCAGACCTATAGTCTCAGGGAGAGGCTGGCTAACTGAATGTGTCTCAATTTATATTGAGAAGCAACTTAGACCTATAGCTGATTCTACCTTCTTCATTTTGAGAGATACTAAACAACTATTGGAATCTCTAGCTGAGAGTGCTGTTGAAAAAGCATACTAGGAGAATGACATTATGATGACTTTAGATGTTCAGTCTTTATTCACCTGCATACTTAATGATATAGGGATAGACTTCCTGAGGCTTTTTCTTCTAGAGAAGGGCATGACTAACAACAAAGTGATTATGATCACCATGCTGATGGAATTAGTGTTAGAAAATAATGTATTTTTATATGGTGATGGTTATTATCTGCAGACTTCAGGGGTAGTGATGGGCACGTCATGTGCCAATTCTTATGCAAACCTTATACTAACCTACTGGGAATCTATGTATATCTTTGGAAATTAATTTTATTCACAGCACCTCAAGTATTATAAACGTTTTGTGGATGATGTGTTTTTTGTTTGGAGTGGTGATGTTACTATCTTAGATGAGTTTTTAAGTTACATCAACAACACCACATCTTTTCTTAGGCTGACTGGGGAGATATCATGTCACCAGATTGACTTCTTAGATGTTAACATCAGGAAGCATAATGGGTGTTTCACTACCAACATTTACAGGAAACTCTGTAGAAAGAACACATACTTACATCGTGATAGTATGCACCCTCCCCACATACACAAGAACTTTGTTAAGAATCAAGCAGCACACTGTTCACGCCTAACAAGCGATGATTCAGCATATAGGAATGTATTGATAGGCTTAGATGCTGACTTTAAATCAAGGGGTTACCATGACAATGATTTGATAGTCCTGCAACAAACAGAACGCAATGAAGAAACAAGACCCTACATTAGGATAGCAACTAGTGAACAGGTGGAACAAAGCAGGCAATTTATTAGAAGTAAAAAGAGGATGGTACTTTCATATACCAACAAGAACAAGAGTATTACTAATGTCATTAGAAAGAACTGGGGTATCCTACAGTTGGATGATAAGCTAAGAGCACTTGTAGGTCCTCACCCCAGTTTTTCCTACAAGAATACTAGATCTTTAAAGAACATGTTATGTTATGAAAGGCGACTTCAAGATCAACCACTCACTGTTAGAATGGGTACCTTTCCATGTCGCAGTTGCAATCAGTGCAAATACATACTGGGCAGGAATACCTTTAGGCACCCGGACACAGGTGTGCTATATAAATTTGATCATTATGCATACTGTAGGACAAGGAACATAGTTTATTTAGCCATCTGCACCAAATGCCAGGCTTTCTATGTCGGTATGACAAATAGAACATTGAGGGAAAGGGTTAGAGAGCATTTATATGCAATCAACAGGGAGAATGACAGGAACGCACTGGCTAGACATGTTCTATCGCTAGCCACCACACATACCTTTGAGTTCTTAGTTATTGAATTGATACACACCACGCTGAGATTAGGCAATGTAAGTAACTTAATTGAAAGGGAAGAATGTAAATGGATCATCAGAATGAAAGCAGATGAAGGACATGGCCTCAATGAGAGGGTTACTTTGAAACCCTTTCTAGTCAGTCGTCATCTTAAGCATTAGCAGTTATTTATTGCTATACCTTTGACTTTTTCATGTTTCTTGGTGTTAGTAGGAATATGTATTTTTAGAAGTTTTTCAGTAGTTTCATACACTTAAAATGTTTTTATTACATGCTGTTTTTTATATGCTCTTGTATTTTTAAATATTTATATGCTATTTGCCATCTGAAATGTTAATAACAGTTATAATCTATTACTACATCCATTTTAATGTCAATGTTGAATTTTGAAGTTTTAATTTTCACAATATAAGTTTCTGACTTTTTATCTATTTAGAAGTTTCTGACTTTTTATAGTTATGTATTCGTACAAAGGTTTCATTGGTTAACTGTTTATTTGATAAGTGTTTAAATACAGAAGTGATGAAGTGTTTTATTAAAGTCTGAAGAAGCGTCCAGAGTAGACGTGAAAGCACTAACAACCCATGGAATAAAGTTTTTTTTTTTTTGCTGTTCAAGTATTAACATTTTTTATTGATTTTTGCTTTTTTGGTTGATGGTTGGCTTCGATAGTTGTGGAGTACCTGCACCTTGATATTGACAATTCTGGAAATCCGTTAACTCTTTTCTCCATCCTGGGTCAAGAAATAACCCCTGCCCTGACCCTAGCTTAACTAACAAGGAGCTGAACTCTCACTTCAACTCTTTCTTCACAGAGTCTATAGCTAAACTAACTAAAACTTTTCCTGACAATAATCCACCCAACTTCCTTTTCTCTCCTTCCAGCAACCCTAATAACTGTCCCACTAAGTTCCAGCTTAAACCAGTCCCCACATTGTTTATAAAAAAGCTCTTATCCAAACTAAAGCCATGCTCTAATGCCCCCGACAACATCCCCCCTACCTTTCTCAAATGCGCAGCTGAAGGTATTGCCCTCCCAATTAGCATCCTGATCAACCGATCCTTAAAAGAATCTTATGTTCCCAAACTTTGGCATTCAGCCTACATTCTTCCAATTCACAAAGGAGGAAAAAATACCTCCATTTCTAACTTCCGCCCCATAGTCCTACTCTCTCCAATATCTAAAATTCTTGAAAAATGTGTCTAGCACCAACTTTTACCCTACTTAACTGAGAACCAGTTACCCTCACCCACCCAACACGGTTTCCGTCCTGGCCACAGCACTATAACTGCCCTACTGTCCTTCTTAGAAACTGTCAATCAAGCCCAAGACTCTGGACTCCTTGTATCCACTGTTCGACTAGATCTTTCTAAAGCCTTTGACACCATCTCCCGTACACACCTTCTCCTTCATCTCTCCAACCTTAATCTCTCCCCTAATACTCTTTCCTGGTTCTCCAGTTACCTCACTGACAGATCACAAGCTGGCAGATGGAAGTACTATATCTCTTCCTTCTTACCCACACCTACAGGTGTTCCTCAGGGATCCATCCTTGGCCCCATGCTATTTAACATCTTCATAAATAACCTTCACTCTATCCTCCCTGACACTACAGTCATCCAATACGCTGATGACTCTACCTTAGTTTGTAGCACTCCCAATTCTTCTGAACTTCTGTCCAAAACACAAACTGATTTTTCCACTACAGAAAACTGGATGCACCAAAACCATCTCTCCCTCAACTTCAATAAATCTAAAATCCTAATTTTCCTACCTTCCGAGACTTCTTCCTTCGACAAAAACACATTCAACATCCTAACCCAAACCAACATACCTATAGAAGTTGTCCCTTCCACAAAACTCCTTGGTATTACCATTGATGAACACCTCAAATTCGACCTCCACATACAACAAAACATAAAAAAAAAACATCAAAAGTTAGGTATGCTCTACAGGAATAATCTATTTCTCTCAAACACCTCTAGGCACACTCTAGCCACCACCTACCTTCTTCCCACTCTACTTTATGGCGTCCCTCTTCTTTCTAATCTGTCTGCTTCCCTCACCTCTAAACTTGAAACTTGCTATAATAAGATTGCTAAATTCGCCTCCAAATCCAAAACCTCAACCCACCACTGCCTAACCCTTCAAGCTCTGAACTGGTTAGAACTCCCTAACCACCTTGACTATCTTCAACTAACGACCGCACACAAATTAATATTCTTCCCAGAAAAATGCCCAGCCTTATCCAACATCCTTCCACCATACATCCCAGCAGATCTTTGAGATCTGAACACAAAAACCTAATCTCCATTCACAGACCTAAACTTCCCGCTGGCCAGTTACAACTATCCTTCTCTCTAGGTAAAAAATGGAACTCTCTTCCTCCTTCCCTTAGGACTATTCCTTACACAGAATCCTTCAAGACCCAAGTCTTCTCACACCTATCTGCCAAATGGAAATGCTCTTGCTTTCACCCTACATAAAACCACAGGAATCTCTTCTCTAACCCCCCCCCACACCAATCTACAGTCTGATTTCAATTCTAAATTAAACCAATATGGTTTAGCTGACTCTCAGTGGACTGCAAGATGTAAATATTTCTAATAATGTGTAAAAAATACTTCTAATAATGTGTAAAAAAAAAAAATTCTTATTTTGTATTTGTTCTTCTAGGTATACTGCTGTTTGTACACTTCAATTGTTTTTTTATCTTGTGCATTTGTAACTTTGATTGTACTGCCTTGGAGCTTTTCTCCCCGGGCCTCCGCTGAAAATGGGTTCTTCTTGACCCAGTAGACTTCCCCGGTAATCAAACTGAAAATAAATAATAAAATAATAAATAAATATGTCAGGTCAATCTGCATTAGGGAGGGGGGTTGTAATGCACTCGTGTACACACATATTGTGAATGTCAGTAAAGTGGGTATGAAAAATGCAATGTGGGACACTTCTTGTAGTATCATGAGAGTTGGCATGACAAACCATACGCATGGCAAGTGCAACAGACAGGACTTCTCTTGATCTTCCAATATGGCAGCTGATTTTTGTCACATTTCCATAGCTTATACTATTTCTCATAACATTATGGTGTTTCTGATGTACGATAACTACTTTATAAAACTATTATACAACTTTAGGAAATGTTCATTGTCCTACACTCTTGGGGCCTCTGTATTGTTTGAGTTGTTTTCACAGGTCACACCTGACCAAACATGGACTGCAGCCTGCAGAGTGGGACAGGTGGTGGACATACCTGTCACCTGTACAGATTTCTGCAGAATGTCCTGATGTTTGCCACATATTTTTCGTCCATTTGTCATAACATTGTGATTTTCTGGCAAATTGCTGGCAAATCATTAAAGACCGAAGTTAGACAATAATGACAGATTTTATTTTTAGACTTCATACCCTTCCAAAAATCCATGCTAATGCAGAAACTGTTATGCTACCAACTTTCTATGTTTGTAAGAGCAATATTCAAAAATTGTCCCTATTATCTGGCCTTTGTCCCACCATTTTGTATGACTTTATCCAGATTTTTTGCAATAAGGGGTTGAGAGGTATGATGGTGGGCCTAATACAGCCACACTGCTGTAAGGGATATGTATTCACACATGCATAAACTCACAAAGTTCCTCTTTTTGGAAATAGAACCCATACCTATCTAGGTATATACACTACAGTACTACATACATGTCACATGTGCCATGGAGTTTATGTGCCTAGAGAGTGCCTAATGTTGCATCTAAGGTGAATGACAGCAGCAAGCCCTGTAAATTAATTCAGTGGGGGGATTAACAGGGTAGAGCAGGCCCTCATAATGGCATAACCATCACACATACAAGGCAGCCAAACTGCTACAGGGAATATGCTTCATTCACACACACATATACACTCACAGAGTTGCCAGTTGTGAGATTAGTACCCTTAGGCAGCCACACTGCTACAGGGGATATGCTTGATTCACACATACACTCGCAGAGTTGTCAGTTATGAGATTAGAACCCCTTAGGCAGCCACACTGCTACAGGGAATATGCTTCATTCAAACACACGCATACACTCACAAAGTTGCTAGTTGTGAGATTAGAACACCTACCTATCTAGTTGTATGTACTGTAGTGCTATGTATTTATCCCATGCACCATGGAGCTTATGTGTCTGGAGAGTGTCTAACAGTGCATCTAAGGTGAATGACAAAAGCAGGCCCTGTAAAGTAATCTAATGGGGGGGTTAATGGGGTGGAACAGGCCCTCAAAATTGTATAACCATCAGACACACAAGGCAGCTACACTGCTACAGGAGACATGCCTCACTCACACACACCATACCCTCAGAGATTTGCCAGTTGTCAGATTAGAACCACTACCAATCTAGTTGTATTTATTATAGTACTACATACTTATCACATGCACCATGGAGCTTATGTGCTTGTAGAGTGTCTAATAGTGCATCTAAGTAGAAGGACAACAGCAGGCCCTGTAAAGTAATGTGATGGGAGGGGGTTAACAGGGTGGAACAGGCTCTCAAAATGGTATCCCCACAAGAGGAGAAAACATACTTGATCTCATCATCATGAACATGGGATCAAAATGTTCAACACCGGAAGTATACCCCTCACTGGTGAGATCAGATCATAAACTAATCTCGCTGGAGGTCCTCATCCCGCCCCCACCTGAAACAAAAAAGACCACAGTGAAAAACTTCTCAAAAGCTGATTTCACACTTCTAAAAACTAGTGTGGTCTCCTTTAAGGCCCCTGAGCCAGTGGTAAACATTACTCAAACCGCTGAATCACTTACAAATGCCTTCTACCAGCACCTACAGGACTGCATGGATCAGGCAATCCCAAACAAAACTAAGACTCTCTGTACCAAAGGCAAGCGTCCAGTCTGGTGGACCCCAGCCATAAACAAGCTCTACAACAAAGGAGGAAGCTACTACAAGATAGAGCAAAATCCTTGAAAGGTAAGACACCTTTGATCATTATAAGTAAAAACTAAGAGCTCTCATAAAATCATCCAAGGCAAATTTTGAGAGAAAAATCGCCAAGGACTCTAAAGAGAATCATAAGGCCTTCTTTAGCTATGTTAGAAACCTAGGAGGAAACTCCCAGATATGCTCAGAATTAGTTCAAAATGATGTGAAAATTACTGAACCTACACACATTGCCAACATACTGGCTGACAGGTTCAGTGCAAACTCCCTCCCTAAAAGGAGAGATATCTATTCCAGAGGATTGTAGCCCTCAAACATCTCCAACACCCAGGTGAGAACTGCCCTCACTAAGGCAAAAAACACAGCATCCATGGGACCGGATGGTGCCCCGGCTGTGTGCTTCACGAACTCAACGAGGAATTAAACCCACAGTTAGGACAGCTGTTTAATCTTAGCCTCACCTCAGGATACATGCAAGGAGTGGCGCACGGCACTGTGGTCCCACTTCATAAGGGCGGTGCCTCCACAGACCCTGGAAATTACTGCCCCATTAGCTTGACAAGCCTTATCTGCAAAGCCATGGAGAGGATCATAATGGAACTCATAAATAAAGACATAGGGAACTTGCAGACTTTGGATCCAACCCAGTTTGGCTTTGTCAAAGGCAGATCCTGCCTCTTAAACTTGGTTGACTTTTTCGAGACAGTCACCAAGGCCATTGATGAGGAAAGGCAGTCCATACAGCCTACCTCGACCTGGCAAAGGCCTTCGACACAATACCCCACTCAGGTATCATCAAAAACTCATCAGCTTGAATGTAAACCCATACATCACAAGATGGGTTGCAAACTGGCTAAGTGACAGAACCCACAGGGTCAGAGTTGCTGGAGCCATGTCAGACTCAAAGCCTGTCACAAGTGGTGTCCCACAGGGCTCAGTCCTGGGTCCACTCTTGTTCGGCATCTACTTTTCTGAAGTACAAGCAAACACAGGAGGGTTATGGCTGACAAAGTTTGCAGATGACTGCAAACTGGGCCTTAGTCGAAAACACATCTGACACAGATATCCTCCAGAAGGGCCTCACAGAAACGGATAACTGGTGCCAGAGCCATGGCCTGAAGTTAAACGCCAAAAATGCATAGTCATACCCTTCGGGAAAAACAAGGTTACCCCTAGCTACCATATAGGTGGCAATCCACTGAGCACAGAAAAGTCATCAGGGATGTCGGGACCCAGGTTGACAGTAGCCGTTCGCTTGACACCCATGTTCCTAAAGTACTTAGGAACACCTTCTATATCGCCCACCTGATCATGAAGGGATTCACATCTAGATCAAGGGAGGTCATCGTCCCCTGTACTCATCACTCATTAGACCTATGATTGAGTACAATGCCCGTTCGGAATGTATCTGACCAGACACCTGCTGCAGCTTGAAAGGCCCCAAAAGTTCCTCACCAAAAGGATAAAGGGTCTCAAAATATGTCTTATGCTGCCCGACTGAAAGAACTCCAGCTCTATTCAGTCTCATACCGCTTGCTCAGAGGTGACCTGTGCCTGACATATAAGGCCATGTCAAACCCAGATTTGATGAATATGCTTCACCTCAAAAAATCTAGATCCCTCAGAACCACAAGGGCGGGAGACTTAAACCTTGACACGGTTATAAATAGAACGTGCTGGAGGGACAGATTCATCACCCAGAGAATCCCTATGCTGTGGAACAAAATCCCGGTACATGTGAGGCAGAGCACCTCTCTGGCCTTGTTCAAGTGGAATCTTGACTAATGGATGGGAGATTGCAGATATACCCCAGGGATTACTTCAGTGTCACTGCTTGACAGAGGCACAGCAAAATGATAGGCATAGTTTTTATTCAAACTAAAGGGGTGGCGAAAGCCAAATAACTATGGGCTAGGCTTATAAATGCCCTTGGGCAGATAGCCTAGTATGAACCTATGAACATATGAACTTATAAGTATCACACACACAAGGCAGCCACACTGCTACAGGGGATAGGCTTCACTCATACACACACACTCATAGAGCTGCCAGTTGTGAGATTAGAACCCCTACATATCTAGCTGCATGTACTGTAGTGCTATGTACTTATCACATGCACCACGGAACGTATGTGCCTGGAAAGTGTCTAACAGTGCATCTAAGATGACTGACAGCAGCAGGCCCTGTAATTACATCAAATGTGGAGAATAACAGGGAGGAACAGGCCTTAAAATGTATTAGTATTGCACACACATAGTCAAGCCATACACACCACTGTGGGGGGATATAGTTACACACACACACACACACACACACACACACACACACACACACACACACACACACACACACACACACACACACACACACACACACACACACACACAGTTGCCATTGTTGGGAATGGAACCCCTACCTATCAGGCTGAATGCACTATAGTACTACATACTTATCACATGCGCTACAGATCTTATGTGTTTGGAGAGTGTCTAACGGTGCTTTTAAGATTGATGAAATTAGCAGGCCCTATAAAGTAGGCCAATGGTGGGTTCACATGTAGGCACAGGCTTTAAAATGCATTAGCATTGCAATTACAAAGGTAGTAACTATAGACAGCTGCAGCAGGATATATTTACACACACACACACACACACACACACACACACACACACACACACACACAGACACACACACACACGGAGAGTTGCTATTGCTGGGATTAGAACCACTACTGATCTAGCTGTTTACACTATAATGCTACATAATTATCACATGCACCACAGAGCTTATGCATTTGGATAGTGTCTGCCACTGCTGCTGGGGAGGATGACACTATTAGCTGCTGACAGGGGGGGCAACTGTTGTGAAAGACAACAGTTACAGGGCCATAAAAAGGGTGACCATTGCACAGACATAGGCGTGTTGGGCATGTGTTTTCTGCTGCATATAGAATATATACACAGACACGCACAAGGCAGGTGATGTGAGATTAGAACCCCTACTTACCGACTATTACACACTACTGCTCATTATACTATTTGCATGCACTACTGGTTACAAGTGATGTATGAGTGGCTGCAGCACTACATCACACTATGTCTTTCTGGGTCTCTCTCTCTCTTTCCAACTGTGTCTCTCTCCCCTTTTGCCTCTCTATATATGATATATATATATATATATATATATATATATATATATATATATATATATATATATATATATATATACACATGTACACACACACACACACACACACACACACACACACACATATATATATATATATGTGTGTGTGTGTGTGTGTGTGTGTGTGTGTGTGTGTGTGTGTGTGCGTGTGTGTGATATATATATATATATATATATATATATATATATATATATATATATATATATATATATATATATATATATGTGTGTGCTACATAGAGACAGGTGCTTGATGGTGATAGGGAGAGACAGCTGAGGTATACATAGATCTCTGTATGCACAAAAATATATGGACATCACAGTCCTATAGTCAGATGTGGGTTCAGATAAGGGCTGAAATTAGCTAACTTTAGGAGCATGCCCAGTATGACCATTATTAATTACAATGGGACTCCAGGCCAGACCCACCTGTACTCCAGCCCAGGAGTTTTTGTACTACATCCAATTGTCTGCTGGACCTGGTGGAACAGTCCAGCACCTCCCTGATATACTGCCTGAGTGATTTTGTGGCTGTGTGTTGTCTGAAATATCTGACCCATATATAGGATGTGTACAGCATGTATTGGACAGAACAGAGTTTTGCATAATATGTCTGGTACATTTTACACAGCACTGTGATTTCTTGGTACATAAATGGCAGATCATTATAGACTGATGTGAGGAAATGCTGACATACATTTGGGTTACCAACTCCATACACTTCAGGGAACCTATGCTACTACACAAACTGTTGTATTCTGCACTTTCTACATTAGTTTGGCCAGTAGTTCATCCTTCCCCTTATATGTGGGCCTTTGTCCTGCCCTGCCCTAGTTCCTGGCTTTGTCCACAGTTGCTGCTCTATGTACTTATAGGTATGCTGTGACTGGTGTAAGAGATGTAACACCACACACAGGGTTATGGACTTCACTCCTCTGACTGTACCTGTTTTGCAGGCTGTCCAGCACAGTGCCCATATGTCTGCTCTGGTCCTCAGACTTTTTACCTTGTACTGTTATTATAAGACTACATGTTGCCCAAACTTCTCATACTCTTACAGCCATTAATTTGGACAGTGCCATATATAACAGTGGGACATAGGCCCATGCATGGGGATAGGATTTTAATATTGTTCTTACAAACTTGACAGTTGGTGGAATGGTTTTGTATTACCATGCATTTTCCAATGGGTATGATGTCTGCATCTAACCTGTCTGTTATTATTTGCTCACAGCACCTTTAGTCATTTGCCAAAAGTTTGTCAGAAAACTGCAAATGTTATGATAAATAGAACAGATATATGAACCATAAATGTGGACATTCTGTTAAATTTGTGAGGTATGGATGGTGCCCAGTGACTTGTTGTAAGTGCTGACACAGTAACATGACAGCCTTTATATCCTGCTGCTGCAAAGACTTGTTCCAACCTGCTGTTGTACTAGCCACTGTCTAGGTTACTGAGGGCTGTGTACTGTCCATATCCATGGCTCCCTATCCCTCCATTGTGTCTGTCTTTGTCCAGCTTTCTTGTTGTAAGAAATACTGGCATATGGACAGTCTGTAGAACTCCTACTATACCTGTAGCTCACATACAAAACAGTAAGTGAAGCCAGTCTCGAACAATGTAACCCACTGACCATGGTAATGCACTTACCCACTATGCCACAACTGCCACCAGACAGAGCAGTTTACTTCCTGACGCTATCAACCACAGACAAACATAGCACTTTGACCCCTATATTTATGGAACTGGTACGTGTCACCAGGTTGATGGGGACAGCACAGGGATTGTGTTGTGTGCTGCTACTATCTTGCAAACATACTGTGACTGCAGTTGTATGGGGATATGAAAGTGTTAGGGTAGGGAAGTCTATCATTGACAGTCAGGCATCTGTTCTGTGACCCCGCTATATGTCATTCCCTCACATAGTGCATTGGGTTTTGCTGGCTTCGGACCTATTGCATATTAAGGGTTTGCCAGTATTGGACGAGGAGTTCCTGTTGTCCCAAAGAGCTGTAAATTGTCTGCAACTGTCCTGGTAGCCCAGTCTATTCCCTTGCATACATGTGGCAGGTCCATACATATGCTACCACAGTCCACTACCCCATTCATTTCCTGTAAAGAAGAGTGACTTACCTTATGCCATAAGCGGTTGAGATAACAGTGCTTCAGGGCTGTCTCTGTCTGATGCATGCCATGCACAGCCAATACATGGTAAGGTACAGGTTGTGTGATGTGGCTGGCATCCTTTTTACTATGTATGTGAGTTGGAGTGAGGTGTCAGTCTCTAGGTCCTTAGGTTGTCATTGCATGTGCTATGCATTGCCTCTTTGCCAAGGCAAGAGCATACTGGGCATGCCTATGTCTGCCTAGAGGAATAGGCTTAGGGGGTTCATCCTCTGTGTACCCCTGTGGCTGTGGGGACCTTGTCACTGGTGGGGGGGTTGTGTGTCCCTTCTCTGTGATGTTTCTGCCACAGCTGTTTCTGCAGGATCATATTGTGTAGCATGGCACATACTGTGAACATGTATGCTCATGTGGCTGGAGAGTACTACAGGGCTCCACCAGATATATCAAGGCAGCGGAACTGTGACTTCAGCAGCCCAAACACATGCTCTATGATGTTCCTAGTCTGTGCATGTGCCTCTTTATGATGTTCTTCAGTAGGTGTGTCTGCATTTCTGATGGGTGTCATCATCCACGGTTCTAGTGCATAGCCAACATCCCCCACTAGATGGCCATAAGGGATATTCCCCCCTGGCAAATGTCTGATACAGCTGTGAGACTTGCCAGGTGAGGGAATCCTGATAGCTGTCTGTGCTGCCAGCACACACATTCATGATAATGCCCTGGGCATTGCACATGACCTGGCAGTTGATGGAGTGATACTCCTTGCATTTGATGTAGACCCTACTCTCTTCACCAGGTGGTGCTTTATGTGCACATGAATGCAGTCTATGGCACCCAGTAGCTCAGGGTAGTGTGCTACATGGTGGAAGAGATGCATATTGCTGACATCTCCTCAGGGGTGTGGGGTAAATAAATGTGCTAACTGGCATGTGCTTGCATGGCATCTTGTAACTGGTGGAGTACCCCGGATGCAGATGCCTGTGAGATTCCCATTATATTCCCCAGCTGGTCTTTTAAAATTGCCTGTAGCTAATATTCTAAGGGCTACATATACCATTGTTTCCACTGGGATTTGTTCCCCTCTGTTGGCTCTGGGAATGAGCTGAGGGTGGCAGAGCGATGAGTTCTTGTAGTATGTCCCTACCCACTCTGTAGCTCTCTACAATCTCCAGCTCATGTAGCCCCCTGAAGGATACCGTGGTCCTGAACACTCTTCTCATTCAAAGTCTGGGCCTATTGTCAGCATCATCATCTTCACTGACCTCAGCCTCAAGGACATACAGATGTAACAGAGCAGCAGCAGTCCCTAGCATTTTGTCAGTTAAAATACTCCAATGGTGCAGAGTATTTGGGAAAATCAGAGTGTAGGGTGTATGCATACTTTATAGTGGTGTGCTGCAGTTGCAGCCTGTGTGATTGGTTCATTATGCTGCATTCCACCTGATAGGTTTAGCATCGGGGGAATGAATGGGCCAGTGTCTGTTGAATAAGGCTTATCAGTCATTTCTATCGGACTGGCTTTCCCAGGCATTTTTTTTCTTTTTATTCCTATTTCTGTCACTACTAAGCAGTGTGGCACTGTGCAAACCTGCGGTGCTAGTGTAAACAATGCTTGATTTGAAATTATTCCTCAGGAAACTCAACTTCAAGATTTTGTTTCAGGAAGAGGGGGTTGATGTTGGGGTCATCATTAATAAAAGCAGTATGTTTAACCCCCCTTTGCCCCTTCCTTTGATTATTTTTGAGAAACTGGTGGAGTTTGAGTTAAGGGGCCTTTTGGGGAAGGGCTCCTGCAGTGATATATGGGGGAATTTGAATGCTGCCGAGTCCAGTTTATTGAGACAACTTTCTGGAAACAAACAATTGAGGGTTATGAAACCTGACAAGGGGGGGTGGGGTGGCTATCATGAGGAAGGTGGAATATGTATCCAAAATGACCGGTCATGTCAAAATAGTGATATGTATGAAAAGACTTTCATCAACATTATTAACTTGGCATACAAACGTATTGATTTTTATCTCCAGAATATGATGGATGAGGAGGAAATTACACCTAATAGTTTTGATTATTTCCAGGTCAAGTACCCAGTGGTACCATGTATCTTTGGTATACCAAAGATACACAAGAATGCCACTGATCCACAAATGAAGCCCATTGTTAATGTGAGAAAATCTAAAACCCACCCCCTGGGCAAATATGTGGATACTATTTTAAAGGACTGTTTAGTGTCCTTTGACCACATTTGCAGAGATTCCTGGGATTTTCTCATGAAAATGAAAAATGTTGAATTTAATGAACATTGTGTTTTTCAACAAAAAAAATCTCGCAAATGAACCAAAAAACAAAGCACCAAGAAGAGGCAAGAAATAAACTAAATCAAATTCTCTTTGTAAGAGGCAATTTTTCGAGGTCAAACGACTTGCCCTAATGAACTGCCCTCGTGGAATGTTTTTAACAATGTGCCTAGGGTGATTACTATTATAGTGCAAATAACTATTGGTGAATGAATCCTTGCGATAAATACTGCTGTGAAACCTATTATCATCTTCATCCCACCAAAGGAGCACGTCCAAAAAATTAACTTTTAACCCTACACTACCCAAAGTAAATTTTAAGTAACTAGAACAAGCATTAATGTCGGTCAAAAAATTCTTAACAGTACTAATGTCTCCTTCAATGATGAATAATAAATCATCTACAAATCGACAAAAAAAGGGGATGTTGTATTTCTCTTGTAACATGGGCATATGCTGGTACTCCCACCAGGCCATAACCAAGTTGGCATAGGCGGGAGCAGCAGCAGAGCCCATGGCTACTCCTCTCTTTTGTTTGTAAAAAGTCTTTTCAAAAAGAAAAAAATTGTTATCTAAAATAATATCAAGAAACCCACAAATGGTGGAAATAGCATTCTTAGTAAGTCCACAGTTCTTCTTAGCTAAAAAACAACGAACTGCTTCTACACCCTCACAATGAGGTATGCAGGTATATAAGGAAACCACATCAATGGTACATAGTGTATACATATTTGTATCAAATGAATTATTCTTAATAAACCTATTGAATTTCTCCAAGAAATGCCAAGAATCCCTGATGTATGAATCTTCATTGACCAAACAGGGTCCTAAGACAGCATCAACAATAAGCGAAATGCCCTCAGTGATGGAATGGGGTGAGGACACAATAGGCCTAAGTGGAGGATCGGTTAAGGATTTATGTGTCTTTGGTATTCCAAAGATAACGCCTATCCTCGGTTCATGCACAATACAAAAATCATATAATTCATACCCTATATAACCTGACATTAATGCATCATATAAAAGTGAGTAAATTAATTGTTGTTTATACAAAATTTGGTGGAGACTGATGGTTTCATACTCTTCGTTGTTTTCCAAAATATTTAACATTTTATTTCTATAAAGCTGTTGTTCTAATATCACAATGTTGCCACCTTTATCACTTTTCATGAACCTCAGTTCAGTGGTCATAGATCTAAGTTTACGTAAAGCCACCCTTTCCTCATTACTTAAATTATAACAAACTTTGGACCTACTAATTAACATCTGTCTAATATCTTCTATACATAGTTCTTCGAATACTTTAATAGTGTGCTGCAATGGTGGAGAAAAACTAGAAGGTTTAATTAAATTCTTATTCATGATGGGAATATCATTCATCAAATAAAACAGATTTAATTTTCGTGTATACATTTTGATGTCAACAATAGTTTTACTAAAGTCAGCTCTTATACTTGGTACAAAGTTTAAACCATATTTAAGAATATTAACTTCAGTGTTAGAGAATTCAAAATTGGTTAAATTAATGATAGAAAATTTGTCATTAATATTGTCTATGTTTCGTCGCTTGAAGAATTTGAAGCCAGAAAATTCCGACTTCTGGTTAGAACAGTGTGCTTGCTGCTCTGACCCTTTTTGATAAAAAAAGAAGACGAACTATTGACACCAGATTTAGAGATAACATCAGCTTTCTTTTTAAAAATGTCAGTTGTCTCATTTTCACAGTCAGTAATGTTAGTAGTAATTCGCCCATCCCCTGCATTATCGGGAATGTCACCTGTATTAAATTGGTGAACGAAAGACGAACCGTCACTGTTTTCAGAAGGTAACACAGCAATATTCTGACGTTCAGTGGAACCATTTTTATCAGAACCAAGGTTACTAGTCGAATTAGTTGTAGAGACAACGCTGCTATCGGTCTTTTTATTATCACTACCCAATGGATACTGTTGATATCTTCTATTACCATTGGTATTGAAATTGTTAGTCTGATAGTTCTTATTAACAAAGTTATCATAAGCAACCTGGTTCTGATAGGCGTTAATGTCACACCCAAGTTTAGATTGCTTTCTGCTTATTATCTCAGCTGAATGTTGTTCTAATTCATCCCAGATGGAACCAAAAAAATCATCAAAAATCTCAGTCAACATCATACTTTTCAAATTATCTTCGACATGAATAATCTCTTCCTTTAGAACATTAATTTTAGTACAATTATTGTCAATTAATAATTGTAACAGCCGCAAACCGGCATCATTGAAAAAAGTAATAAGCACTTTAAACAATGGGTCATGTGCATAAACGCCATTAGGACATTTAAAGAACCTGAGTCCTTTTGGAACAATGTTCAACTCAATACATTGTGAAAAGTAACTGTTTTCTAAGTCAAGAGAACGGTAACGTTTTAATAATCTTGCCAGCAACTCTCGTTTCTTATTTAGGTCAGCATTACTAACATTCTTATAGTGCTCACCTGCAGACCTAAAAGGATTCTCGCCACTTTCAAACAGCTCTTTCACGGACTTGAAATGTCCTCCGTTGTCGCCAGAATGGCCGTTTTTTCCATTCCGTTGTTTTGTCTGCCGTTGCGGTTTAGGCTTAACAGTTTCAAAATTTTCTATGTTGGTAATGGTATCCATTTCATCATAATTGCCGATGGGACTAGAGGCATTCGCCGCAACACATCCCGCATGTGGTGGAACGTCACGTACGTTGTCATCATCACGTTCATGTTCACGCTCAGTGGCTCTGGTCATCAGAAATTTCAATGAATTTTGAATATCCGTCAAGGCGTTCACTAGTAGACTGCCAATATTGACAGGATTAGTCCCTTCCGTGGTTGGTGTAGAATGGATGGACAATCCGAGAAGAGGATCGTCAAGTACCTCAGCCATGGTGAAAACGAATAAATAGCTCACCAAAAAAATCTCGCAAATGAACCAAAAAACAAAGCACCAAGAAGAGGCAAGAAATAAACTAAATCAAATTCTCTTTGTAAGAGGCAATTTTTCGAGGTCAAACGACTTGCCCTAATGAACTGCCCTCGTGGAATGTTTTTAACAATGTGCCTAGGGTGATTACTATTATAGTGCAAGTAACTATTGTAACATTGTGTTTTTGTTACAACTGATCTGGTTGAACTGTTCAATACCATCCCACATGATGTGGGATTAGAATGGTTTCATGACTTTGCGTGTGAGTGTACTAGCCTGGATAATAACACTGTTAATGTTCTTGTTCTGTGCATGGAATTGGGATAAAAGTATAACTTTGTCTGTCTGGAATGTCATTATTATAGACAAAGAAAAGGGGTAGCAATGGGGGCTTCTTGTGCCCCGAATTTCACAAATATTGTATTGTTACAATGGGAGAGACACATTTTATTCCCACATTTTAAGAGAACTCTTTGGAATTTGTATCTTCGATTTTTGGATGACATTTTTATTGTGTGGAACAGTAAATTGAGTTAAATTGAGGGGTTTATTAAGTTTATAAATGCATCTAACCCTTTTTGGAACTTCACTTATCAATACAACCCCCTTTAGTATGAATTCTTTAGATGTTACCATGTCCAAAGATATACAGAACAAGAGATGGGTTAGCACCATATATCGGAAACCAACCTACAGCAACATGAAAGTAACCACCCCCCCCCACCAAAAATTTGGTATTATTACTAGCCCATATGGTTTCAAGCTGGGAAACCTTTAACAGGGAATGTGAGAAAATCGGACACATGTTTTCTAGCAGAGAGTTACCTACTGAGATGGTCACGCAGATGTGTAGGGATATAACAGTCAAAAGGCAAACGGGAGAGCTTATTCCCCTCATTTGTTCCCATGAAGCTTCAGGGAGCAATTCTTTCAGGAGAGGTGGTACAAATATTAGACTGGATTTACAAGGAGCTTTTACTACACAATATTGTAATGAGGCTGCCCAAATTAGAAGCATTATTTACAAATATTGGCACTTTTTTCCCATTTTAAGGAAATGAGCATGGTGGCTAACCAAAAACCCAAAATCATATTTAGGAGAGGGAAAATCTTGAAGAATCATTTGAAGCAGGGCACTTTTGACCAGGGGCTGGAGTTTCCAGACAAAAAATGGGAAACTTATAGGTGTGGCAATTGTGCCCAATGCAAAATGGTCTTCGAAGGAGATTGTGTTACAGTGAATCAGTTTAACATTTTTCAAGGATTCACAGTAAGTGTAACTCAGTGGGGGTTATATATGTTGCCAGATGCTCAAAATGTGAGTGTTTCTATGTGGGGAAAACTAAGAGAAAGTTTGAGGAGCTTATGTATGAGCATGGATTGGACATAAGGAAGAGGGATATAAAAAAATGCATTGGCCAAGCACATTAGTGAGCATAATGACCACAGTTTCAGCTTCTTTGTTTTGGAACGTTTACAAAGGGATCTCGGGGGGGGGGGGGCCTGGGAAGATCTGTTAGAAACTAAGGAGCTGAGGTGGCAACTGAGGCTCAATGCTACACCCCCCCCCAACTGGTTTGAATGAAAGTACCTCTATAGCTAGCATTTTAAAGTTGAAATCATATGTGGCATGATTTCACATATATTTATTAGGCTAGCAACCTGTTTTTATATCTATATATGTTTTTTGTTTATTTTTATGAAAATCATTTTTATGAATGTTATGTATTTGAATTAGTTTTGATATAAATGTATTCATTTATATTATTAATACCAATTGTTTAAATGCATTGTGAGGCTCCAGTGTTTGCTGGGTCATATTTCACATCACGTTTTTAACAGTCATAACATGGGTTAATGTATTTGTTGTTTTCATTGGTTTAGGGTTTTAAGGGTGGGGTATTTAAGAGTGCTGGATGTGTTTGGTTTTGTGATTCTGATGAAGTACTTATACGAAGGTGCTTAATCTCTGTTCTTGTGGACAAATAAATTCTTTGGATATTTCCTACAGTGTTGCTGTTTTCTGTTCCTGGATCCATTCTGTTCCTGTGTGGTTTGAGTATTTGTAAGTTCCTTACTGGCAGATTTCAGTGTGGACTTGAGGTATGAAGATGGGAAATTCTGACAACTTTTCATTATTTTTTTTCTTTTGATATATAATTTACTAATGTGGGAGTTTCACCAGAGAGTTTTAATTATTGAAATTATATTTTGAGGGGCCAGATACTGACTCTTCTATGCAACTCTTTTGAGATTGGTGAAAATCCCACTGGGGAATGTGGCTGCCCTCTCAGTTTGGCTGATTTGTGTGGGATTGTTGCAAATTTTGCCTAGTTTTTCTACAAATTGAAGTATGTTTGCCCTTGAAAAATCTGTCCAGATAGTTTCATTTGGTGGTGGGGTGATACCACTCAGCCTGACAGTGAAAATGATTTGTTTCTGGCCAGATTTAACCAGAGATGAGGAAGTGATAGTGTTGATATTTGCTCCCATCAGCAGACTTAGTTATCTACTGTCCCGTGACCTCTTCATTGTCTTCTCATAACTAAAGGTCAAAGAACACAGAGGTAAGGGCAGAAGCCTGTGAAACCCCATTAGTCACAATCCTTTCACTAGAATAAACACTCTGTCTTTGACTGGAAAGCCAGGTGCGTACCCCCACATCAACTACAGCACAGGATTCCTGAATGTTACCTTCCTGAGACCCTACATAGACTAACATGCTAAAAATGCACTGTTCTTCACCACCATATGAAGGTACATTGGAAACAAAATAGTTTTATGAACAGCAAATGCTTACAAACTGTGGATATAGAAGTTCAAAAGGTGTGATGAATCCTTGAAATTATGAAAGATTAGATAATGCATGCTGATAATAAATTGCACTTTAAATATCCAGTGCACATGAAAGAGGTGATGAAATGCAATGTCCAGTGATGACAGAAGCCACAAAACAAGCAATACAGATGTGTACTTGCACAAATAAATGATCACTGACCATTAGACTTTTCATGATATTGATATGGCTAAATATTTCTAAATACAGGAGTAATCACAAGAGTGATTTTATTACTATACAAAGTAAAGTTATGAGGGAATTAAGCAACATTAGTTTGGTTATCTAGTCTGTCATGTATCTGAGTCAAAGAGCAAGTCATACTTTTTTAGTTTTACTGAGAAGTTTTACATTTGTCTGTTAGAGGAACTTTGTACAATATCAGGCGCATATGAGAGTGCGTTCTTGATTAAATACGTTAGACTGGATTACAGCAACCTAAACTAATTTTTAAGATATTATTGGCTAGATACATTGATATGTTACTCAGTTTGGTAAGGTTGTGCTCTTTCCTGTGTAATGCTGAGTGTGTTAACTGTATTTATTAGAAACATCTGCAAAGATCCTAGCAAGGCAGAAACTTCCCCATGTGATTTTTTAAACCTCCTATGAATGAGGCACATGGAAAATGGGAAAATGACCCCTTAAGGACATATAAATGTTTCAGCTAAATGGCTACTGAACATTCATTGACATTTTACTTTTAAAGTCTTTATTAATACATTCTGGACAATAAAACCCCATTACATGTCAGCATGACATATTTCATCATTTTTTGCTCATTAGTACAGCACAAGGTGATAGTCTGACAATTTATTTAGCAACTTATTTAACATTAGCAGCACATTTATGTAATCTTGTGGCATGCAGTTAGATACTTGATATTATATTGTTTATATCACAAGTATTTAATAGACACAGTTCAAGGCAATAGTTACTCATGCACTGCTGCTCACTTCATACAGAAATGATTTTGCTGAATCTCAATGAACATAGGTTTATAACTTCTCCAAGAATATAACTAATCAGACAAACAACAGACAGGATTTTCTTTTTTCTGCTAATGGTTGCTCTTCTTCAGATGTGCAGACACACTGACAAAATAACAACTGACTAGTGGAGGTTTGACGTGGGCAAATTAACCCAAATAGGGGGTGCAAGAGAGATTACTTCCTGCTAGGATTTTTTTTTATGTCTTAGATTGTTTTGCATGTGCTTGATAATGGTACAGTTGTGAGTACATGTTTCAGAGTTTGCTTATGAAGGCTGTCAGTTTCTTTCAATTTTTTTTCAAGACAATTTTTAAACACCTTTATTAATATAGCAGTTTTAGAAAGTGACATTAGCATACATACAGTAATTGAAAAGAAAACAAACCATAGCATTACTGTTGTTATTATCCTGTAATATACATATCTATTTTCTTTTCAGAGGCATGCAGTTTCTGGGAAATCAATGGATTTTAATTTTATAGCATCCAGAATGAGGTTAAGAAACTCTTGTATGCAATACTGGCCGAGTCCTTTTTTCTGCACTATATTTTCCTGTATAAATAAAACTGGTATTTGACAATTCTTCCTATTAACAGTTAAAAATGCAAGTATTTATTTTGTTATTATACAATGACTGGCCATTAGCATTCAAAAACGAGCACGCTGATTGGCCAGCCCAACCAGCATGCCCATTGTAAATCCCACAATATACCAATGGAAAAAGGTCCGGCCAGTCGGACTTCTTTCCATTGGTATATTGTTTAAATTTTATTTTTATTTCTTAAAAAATAAAAATAAAATCTTTAGCCCCAACTCCAGACATACCAGAGAGGCAGCTTGGACAAAATACTAGGGAAATCAGGTACGTTATTTAAAATTAAACACATGTACCTGATATCCCTTGTATTTCTTCCATGCTGTCTCTCTCCTACCCCTAAACTGCCCTAAAGTTTTTTTTTAATTAAAAAAAAAAAAAAAAAAAGAAAACAAAAACGGAGCAACTGACACTTTCTTTTCTCTGTTGCTTCTGTTTCAAAGCATTGATGTACCGCAAGTCCCATATGCATGCACAGTACATCAACACAAGGAAGCAGTATACCACCAGCCACGGAAGAACAGTAATGCGCCATTATACAAAGACATTATTTAAGAAAAGTATTTTTTTCTTAAATAATGTCATTGTATAATAGCAATAACTGACTCCGTTCGCCCTCTTGATTAAACCATGCCAACCATGGGTACATTTTCAGTATACCACACTGACATCATTGGTTATTGCTATAATATTTTATATATGGGCAATGCTTACATTCTCTTCATTTGCAGCTGCTGTTTCCTTCATACCGTCATTCCATATTGTCTTTTAGTCTGTGTTTGTTGAGTAATACTTCTTTAATAGCAAAAATGTAAACTTTTATTTATACTGCCTCAGTGGGAGGTGTTTTATAAATTAAACATAAAATAATAATAATAATAATAATAATAATAATAATAATAATAATAATAAAAGTAATAAGTCTGCAACACTGCTAAAATGTTAATATAAAGACTAAAACAAAAAATATTCTCAGTAAAAGTCAAAAATCATATTTGTTGCAATATATAATAAATTAACAGCTGACTAAAATGCTGAAATTATTTTATAAATGGATTAGTTAATTGTGAATTTTAGACCAACAGTGGGATTCAATAAACTCCATGTAAGCTTCTTGCAAAGCCTACACAGAGTTTATCTGTTTGCACAGTAAGCAGCAGCAGTGATTACATATTCATGCCGTACACCACATTTAAACATAAACAAGCTAAGTTTTGTGACTGGCAACAGTGTTGTCAACCAGGAAACCATGTAAAGCAACATGGATAGAAAACTTGTTTACCTTAAAGCAAACTAGTTTAATGGGACCAAGTGGAATGCCACAATGATTACCATGGTTTATCATGTAGCAATGTATGTGGTCCAAACACATTACAGGACAGTGTATGCAGTGAAGAGTACTGTGGAATACCATTCCAGGCATTCTGTACAAAAGCTGTGTAAATGATCTGTATGGGTACATGGACTACCATGTAAAATAAACAGTCAGGGGAAGTGTGTGTATTGAATAAGGACACACAGATCAAATGTATAAATTAATACAGGGAAACAGGACAGGTGAAACATCGTAATGTACAGCAGATAAGGACATGTAAATGGAAGATACTTGTATCAGGAACACTGATCACATATTGACATGTTACAGTACAAACTGCACAGTGAAATTGTATATTATGTGACTGTCAGACAAGGTGACATAACAATGGAGTAGGTGTCTTTCTGATATAGACATCCTGACATGAATGATGGAGAGGACATCTATCCGGAATATTCTACACAGTAGGGCTTGGATGCATATAGTGAAGCTGTGCAAACTGATTTGGCTAAATATGACTGTAATGTCAGCAGAGGTCTCCAACAAGTGGGACACAGTTACAGGCTCATGGACAACAGTAAAAGAAGCATGCACAATCATGGACAATATCAGAATAATGCTATCAGTACCCCACGTCTCATACACAATATATGCGATTCTGCATGATCATTGATGATTCTGCACAAACACACTTGTACAAATACTATGACATGTCTTCAATCTATGAGGGCAATCAAGCACACTGTCCTGACACTGCACTATCTGCCAGAAGTGTTAGATGGGACACTGCTATACCTGTATGTGACATTATGGTCAATACAGGCTAGTTAACTGGTGTTCATGGCAGATATATATGGCACAATCCACACTGTTATGAATGTAACCCATTCCATCAATGTTGCCAAACAGCTATGTATGTAATTTGTGCATCACCAGAACATCGGAACATCAGAATTTGTGCATCACATATGTATCTGATATAACATCTTGACAGGGTTCTGCACCATCAGACAATAATGTTTATGCAACAAAAACAATACCTAGGTATGGCCAATAAGATGTGTGACAATGTACTGTGGCAAAGGTGGTACACCTCAGTTACACATCACTGAAAAATGTGTAGAGAAGTACATGAAGAAGGGAAAATTATGCTTAGTTATTGGTGAGATGAAGGCTGTGACCTATGGAGGTATTATGGCCTTTGATGTGGATGTTCTGCACATAGTAGGTAGTTGTGTTACACACAAGGGAGTAGTCACCTCTGTGGCCACATGCTGGTGGACGTTCCACATACCAGCTACCCCCAGGACACAAGTCAGATAGCAATTGCTCTGCTTTTAGGTTGTGTGATTGTTTTCATGACATAACACATTCCCCCCATGTTTTTGTTTCAGCTCATTTGTTGTCATGGCTGTGGCAGCAATCTTTGGTGTGTGCTGATACTCTCTGTATTATACTAATATCACAGCTGGAGTCAATGATTGCCCACAATATGTAGTCATCCAGACAGCTGTTTGGACACAGGATGTATATGCCATTCTTGACATCTGTGACTTAAATAATGGACAAGAAAGAGCCTAGCAGACAGTCTTGATGTTTGGACCTGATCACTGGACCTGAGATATAGGTCACTTCATAAATTGCAACATATTTAGATGCCACTTGTGTGATCTTGTGGTCTACCCACTTGGTGATATAGGTGTTTATAGCCACATGTGACAGTGTTAGTTAAATGAATACTTCAGTGTAGATTTGTGTCAAATGCCTTGACCTGATCAAGTTCCATAGGATGATAGTGTTGTCATCATGCATGCCTTCAATGACCTCTTTGAGGACATCTAACAGATGAAACAGATATGAATGTAGCATTAACAACTCACACATGTCTGTTGCACACAGCTGGGATATTACTAGTGTCCATTTAGAAAAGGTCCACAATGATATGTTGGTCATCCTCACAGATAAGGAGAGTCAGGATATGTCTATACATACATGCATGTATCAGGTGCTGTCCCCCCAACACACCCAGATGGATGCATGTTTATGTACACCCTTCTATGGGAACATAGTCCATCTGGAGTGTGTGTTAAAGTGTGTATCTGACCATGTCAGGTAGGTGTAGGTTCTGAGTCATGTTATAGGTTATCTGTGATGTTGTCACAGCCCATTGATTCTGTGTGATAGGCCTGGATAAAAGTAATACAGTGCATTCTGCCTATATTGATCTGGCCTAGGGTTTGGACACAATCTCCCACTCAGGTATCATTGAGAAAATATCCCAGCTGGTGATTAACCCTTATGTCCCTAGATGGTGAACCAACTGGCTCACTGACAGAAGATATACTGTGACTGACAGAAGATAATACTGTGAAAGTTGGTGACTCAATCTCTACCAGCGGAACTGTCACCACTGGCATACCCCAAGGATCTGTGCTGGGCCTTTTACTGTTTGAAATCTATTTATTGACAGCCCAGGTTAAAGTATATGGCCGTTGGCTTGCCAAGTTTGCTGATTCTTGCATATTGAGTGCAACCATTGAGTCCACCAATGATGTTAACATACTACAGGAAGGGCTAACACAGACCAAAGATTGGTGACAAAGCCACATGGTCTACAACTAAATGCAAAATGCATCATTATTTTGGCCTTCTGCAAAGTGGAATTCCCCACTAATTACAGCACTGACAACACACCCCCTGTGCTGAAAGCCAGTACTGCAAGCCTTGGACACATAGATAGCAATCTGAACTTCAACCACCATGTGTCCACAGTGGTATGAAAAGGCTACATTATGCACCTCATAAGACAGGCCATCATTTCCAGATCTGAGGATGATATAACAGCAGTGTACTCGAACTTTATCAGAACACTAATAGAGTATAGTGCTCCCTTTTGCATGTACCTCACTAGCCACTTACAGCAGATGGAGAGACCACAGGGGTTTTGCACCAAGGAAATACAAACCATACCATGACATATGTGGATAGATTTAAAGACCTGTCACTGTAATTTATATCATAGAGAATGAAGTGGCTTGTGCCTGGCCTACAGACCAGTCTCTGACCTTGTCCTGATGGGAATACTATACATCCACAAACCAGCTATAACTGATGACATCAGCAGAGTCTGGTGAGAGGAGAATGGTAATAGCAGTGTCACACATGCTGGTGTAAAATGCTGTCTCTTATGTCAAGCAAATGCACAGGCATGCACTCACCCCAGTTTGCTGCAGTAGGCACAGAATCTCTACCTAAGTATTCAGACTATAGAACTCTGTTTTTAAGGCAAGTGCCACAGCTCAAGCTTGATCTGGAGAGTATCAGACAACACTTTATAGGTGATGACATCAACAGTGTCTGGTGAGGAGAAAATGGTAATAGCATTCTCCCACATGCTGGTGTAAAATGCTCCCTTTGATGTCAAGCAAGTGCATAAACACACACACACACACTCCAGTTAACTGCAATGAGATCAGACCCTTCCTATCTAAGTACACAGAATATAGAACTCAGTACTTTACACAAGCGCCACAGCACAAGTCTGATTTTTAAAAGGCTGCAACACAACTTATAGTGGATAATATCAGCAATGGATGCTGATGAGAAGATGTTGGGAGGCCTGTATGAAATGGATGTGTAGGTATGTGCAAGTGTCAAAATATTGACAATCCGTGAGATTGGAGTGGTAACTATAGGATACACGCACATGCTTCTCTGACTAGAAAAATACAGACTCACACCTCCCAGTTGACTGCAGTGAGAACAGAACCCCTACCTATGTACACAGACTACATAACTCAGTACTTTACCCAAGTGCCATGGCACGAGTCTGACTTTTACAAGGCTGCTGGACAACTTATAGTGGATGACATCCTCACTGGATGTTGGAGAGAGGATGTTGGGAGACCTGCATCAAATGGATAGCTAGCCATCTTCAACTGTCAAGATACTAAAGTTTTGCATGTTACCAGATTGTTGAGTGCACAATGTGTACTATTTGGTGGTTGTGTTCCAATGTGTTGGTATACTTTAAGAGACATGATATAGCTCTGATGCGTAAAGAATGTTTTGCACTGGAGAATGAACTCTTTAAACTAACAAGGCTTCAAGCACAGTGGCATCATTTTGAACCCTGCATTGAGCTATATATAGTACCCCAAGGATGAAGGAATTTCAAAATGCCAACGTATGGTGAGAAATATCCGCAAGTTTTGATTAAATGTCAGAAGTTAAATTTAGACTTAAGCTTCAATTATTTTATGCTCCTAATAGAGTTCTTTAAACCAGAGGAGGAAAAATTGATAGAAAACATTATAACATTACAGAATAGCTTGTATGAACCTTTTCCTGCAAACTTGTTGGACCGTAAACTGAATAGCATCCTTGATTCAATTGCTATATTTAAAAGGAAACTTTTACAGTCGAAGCAGGAAAAGATTGATAGAGACAGAACTGACTTTTTATTAGGGCATGTTCTCCTTGGCCTAAATCAATGGAAAGGACCCTTGTTTAGCATTCCTCTGAATTGAGCCATCCAATTGATGTTGTGAACAAGGAGTATGTGATTGATGTTTCAGCGGAGCAGGAACAACTGACGAAGACGTCGACATCTATACAGAATGCAGTGGAGACTGCTATGGGAGCTAGAAGAAAAACTGGAACTTCCAGTTCTCATAAAAGAAAACAAGCTTTACAATTTTAATGACCAGTTTCCGATTTCTTTAGCTCTATGAGCAAAAGTACACCAGAGCAGTCCAGTTTATTTCCACTACCCATTCAGAAACAGAGTCTGGGTCAATGGTTGACAAGCAGAGGAAGAACCAAATGGAAAATGACACCAGACTCAGGGAACAACAAATCTTTGAAGAGAATGTGGCAGCAGAAGAATAGCTCTTAGTTTGGAACATCTTATTGAGGGTTCTAACTGAGAGTGAGACATCATTGTTACAGAAAAGACTAACCCTTATACTAGTACAGAAGGCTGAGGTAACTGACAGAATTATTGATTTAAAATTGTTTTAAGAAATGTAATGTTTAAAGTACAGTTTAAAGATTCTGGGAAAAAATAATGTTAATAAATTTTGTAAATCTAGCACATATGTGCCAGTGAACAATCCTATTTTAGAAAACTATGACAGAATATGTGAGGTTGAGATTCTAAAATTGTTTGATGAAGAGAAGTATAAGGGTATGTTTGTTAATTTAAGTAGAGATGAGATATTTGCCCTTTATGATCTTCAGAATGATGCATCTATTGCAATAAGACCAGCTGACAGAGGAGGCCTTCTAGTGATAATGCATTATGCATTTTATTTTTCCTATATAGGTTCATAGGTGTGTCCTAGGCTAATGGCCCTGGAGCCTTTACAAGCCTAGACTATAGGATTACCCTGACATCTTGCCACCCAACCTTAGTTCCCAGTGCTTCTGTCAAGTAGAGCCACTGGTGTGATCACTGGGATGAATTTTCTATTTCATCCACTCATCCAGATTTCTCTTGAAGAGGGCCAGTGAAGTGCTCTGTTTGACATGTATGGGAAGTCTATTCCATAGAATGGACAGTCTCTGGGTTATGAACCTGTCCCTCCATCACATTCTGTTGATTGTGGTAATGAGGTTGAGGTCTCTTGAGAATGTGGTGCGGAGGGATGGGGATTTCTTTAGATGTAACATTTCTAACAGGGCTAGGTCACATATGGCTTTGTAAGTCAAACAGAGATTGCCTATAAGTAGGCAATATGAAACAGAGAATAGTTGGAGTTTTTTGAGTCTGTCCATATAGGACAAGTGTTTAAGGCCTAGAATCCTCTTTGTGAGGTACTTTTGTAGCCTCTCCAGTTGTTGCAGGTGTCTAGTGAGGTACATGCCAAATGGGGCATTGTACTCAATGACTGGCCTAATGAGGGAAGAATAGAGGGATACAATGACCTCTTTCTTCCTGGATGCAAAACCCTCAGTAATGAGATGTGCCACATAGAAGAACTTTCTGACCACAGTGGCAATGTGCTGGTCAAAAGAGAGGTTGCTGTCAACCTGTGTTCCCAGATCTCGTATGACACCTTCTGTGTTCAGTGGACTACTATCGATTTGGTAATTTGTGGGAACTGGGTTTTTCCCAAAGCGGATGATGAGACATTTTTTGGCATTGAGCTTAAGGCCATGGTTCTGACACCAGTCATTGGTCTCAGTGAGGCCTTTCAGTTGGATGTCAACATCACTTGGGAGTTAATAATGACTCCCAACTTGCAATCATCTGAAAACTTTGTCAGCCAGAGTCCCGTCATGTTGGCCTGGACTTCTGAGAAGTAGATACCAAACAGGAGAGGATCCAGGACCATTCCTTGTGGGACTCCACTTGTGACTTGTCAGCAGTCTGACTTGGAGTCAGCTACTTTCACACTGTGGTTTCTATCTGTGAGTCAGTTTGCAACCCACCTAGTGATGTAGGAGTTGATGTCTAGCTTGGTGAGTTTTTCTATGATTCCTTAGAGGGGGAGGGTATCAAAGTCCTTGGCCAGATCAAGGTAGGCTGTATGAACCACCTTGCCTTCATCCAAAGCTCTGGTGACTGACTCAAAGAAGTCAACCAAGTTGAGCAGACATGCTCTACCCTTCACAAAACCAAATTGTGTGGGATCCAGAGTTTGGAGATTTCCTATATCCTTGTTTATTAGGTCCATGATGATGTTTCACCAGAGCAGGAACAAGTGACTAAGACATCGACTTATATGACACAAATGTTGAGTGTTCCCAGCACTTATAAAAATTGATTATAGAAGAAGTTGATAGAATGGTGACCAGGGTACATAATACCTTACTTAACTGTTTCTTACAGAGGAACATTAGCCTAGATCTATACAATTAGTTTGTAGTTGATGAACCCAGGATACCTGTGATACAGGGTCAACCTAAGATCTGTAAAGACCCTTTATCATTTTTTGTTGAGAAACATCTCAGACCTGTACTTGACAGGAACGAGGTAGTCTTGAAGGATACCTAACATTTTTTGTATGATTTATTTAAGTCTACTGGAAGATTTCATGGCATCACTGACCATATATTAGTTACTATTGACATTCAGTACTTATTTACTCTTATACCAAAAAGTATAGTCATTGATATATTAAAATGATTTTTGCTGAAGTACAGCCTTTATGATGTGAGATTTATTGATTTGCTTTGTCTTTTAATAAAGCTAATACTTGAGAAAAAAATATTTATGTTTGGAGAGGAATTATGTTTACACAAGGATAGTGTAGCTGTGGGCACATCCAGTGCCAATAGCTAGCCAGCATTATTATGAATGTCTGGGAAGAAGAGTATATTTTGAATTCTGTTTATTGTCAACATATACATTTCTATAGTAGGTTTGTTGATGATTTATGATTTGGAAAGGAACTGATGAAGAGCTTCAAGTGTTCCATACATACCTAAATATGACTACTCATTTCTTAAGGCTCAGTATGAATAAATCAGTTGATGAGATAGAATTTTTAGATGTCTCTTTCTCAAAGAATTTAGGTGGTTCTCTGGATACCAAGATGTTTAAAAAGGCCTGCCACAGGAATACATATTTACATCGACAAAGTATGCATCCTACACATATTTTTAGAAATATTATTTGAGGCCAAGGAATGAGGGCATCCAGGTTAAATGTTAGTGATGAAGGTATCACCAATGAATTGAGTTCCCTGAAACACAGGTTTAGGGCACGAGGATACAAAAAAGTGGAGGTAGACAGCACTCTAGATAATATAATAGAACAAAGAGCAACAAAAGGGAAACCTTATTTTTCTGATGGCCCATGGCAGGATGCCAATTGGCCTACTAACTCTTCATTGATAAGAATGCCTACAGTATACTCGAGTGATATTAAACAAATTGCACGAATACTGGAAAAACACTGGCAGATACTAATGGTGGATCCTGACATTAAATCAGTGGTTGGAAAGAAACTTCATTTTCTTTATAAGAACAAAAAAATCATTAAAAAAGATATTATGCTATTCTAAAGTTATTGAAAGGCCACCAGATGTTAGATCTGTGCATGGAACGTTTCCATGCTCTAAATGTAATTATTGCACGTACATTGATACATCTAATTGTTTTAGACATCCAGATACAGGCAGTTATCCTTTAATGTAATGGCTAATTGCAACACATGCCACTTAGTGTACTTAGTCTACTGTGAGAATTGTCTACGTTTTATGTAGGGAAAACTGATAAACATTTACGTGACCATATAAAGGAACATGTATACAATATCAGTACTGGGTCAACATGAAATGTATTAGCCAGACATGTTATGCAATATAATCCATCACATACATTTAAATGTCTTGTGATAGAAATCATTGCATTTAGTGATCATGGAGGTGATATAAGGAATTTGTCTGAAACATCCCAGATGAGATGGATCATCTGGATGAGGCTAATAGAGGACAAGGTTTGAATTAGAGGGTTTCCATAAAACCGGTCCTGAAAGCCAGGAATTTTTATAAGTAAAGTATATTTATCTATAAATGCAAGTGTTTTATATAATTAGCTTAATAGTTATGTTTTTACATTGTTTTCACTTGGAATCAATTTATATATACCATGTTATTTGATTTATCATTTTAACAATGTTGTCTATTTTACATGGCTGATTGTTAGTGTTTTCATTGGTTGATTGGTGTATTTAAGCAACTAAATGGAGTGTAATGTTGTCTGATGAAGCAGTATTTTTTGACTGTGAAAGCACTCACAATATTTTTTTTTCTCTACACAGTCTGTGTTTTGCATTGGGAGCCTCTGCCTTGGTTTTATTCACTCTACTTAGTGTGTCTGGACATTATTATTTTGTAGTGAGTGAACCATTTATCTTGTCTGTTTTTCTTTGTGTTTCATTATACTTTTAAGAGACAGCTTTACAAATTATATGCAAACAGGTGTCCAAATTACTACACGTACTGAAAAAATCTGAATGTGTATTGTCAGTCTAAAGATGTGCATGGTATATAAGACAACATTTTTTATAAATTTAGATAGTGTAGTTGATACATTTGTGAATAAGTACTGAGAGACCAAGGTTGCAGTGCATGGTGGTTGTAACAGATGGCTGCATTGTAAATATATGACATTTTATTAACTTCATTTTTTTCTGTTTCCACATGTAGTTTCATATCATGAACACTAAATGGACAGTAAACAAAAGTAATACATGCTATTGTCCACTTTGCATAGTGCACCACCAAGCAGCGTGTTTGTTTTATGGCTGGCAAAATGTTTGCGCATGCAAGATACACATTTCTATTGCTTTCCCTGTTTGTGCATAGTTAACCAGTATGCAAGCATGCTAAAATTCTAAAACTTCTCAGTACTGATGGTATAAAACACACCTGTTGCTTAGCTGACTCTGTAGCAGAAGGTGTAAATGCACTGATATTTATTTATATTATTTATTTCAGTTTGATTACCGGGGAGGTACACTGGGCTTGGGGGCCCATTTTCAGTGGAGGCCTGGGGAGAAAAGCTCCACATTAACAACAATTTTAATTACAAAAAACAGTTCAGACACAGATAACATTACAATTAACAGTTTTGTACAAAAATAGACTACAATACCAATATCAGCTGGCACAAAGCAAAAAGTATGAACAATTTCAGTTAAGTTCAGTGGGGAAAAGATTGCCATATGTGTAGAAAGCAAAGAAAAGGTAAAGAAGAAAAATTAAAACATTAAAAACTTTAAATGTTTAGAAGCTTAATACAATTAGTATTTTAGTTGAGGAGAGGAAGGTAAGGAGGTTTGCCTGGGTAGCTTAAGCAAAAGAGGAAAAAAATGCTTTAGTAACTACTACATTTAGAATTGTAAGTGGGCTTAGAGGAGGATTGGGAAGGTATAGAGGTTAGCCTGGAGAGAAAGGGGGGGGGGATAATTGGACAGGTGTTGGTTGAAGGGTACCATTGCATATCCTATTTAGATAAAGGTGAGAATGAAGTTGAGTTTTGATACATTTCTTTTTGAGCTCAGATGACACAGGGTTTGAATCCAGGTGTATGTAATACTTTTAATTAAGTAGTAATAATGCAAGGAAATAAATCTTTATACTACATTCACTGTGTGTTACTGTGTGTTGATGTAACACAGCATGTTTAAGTGGTATTACGTGGAGAAAACTGCACCACAGAAGATCCATTCAGTGTTGTTTGGCACTGGTGCATGATGCCAAACTCCCAACATAGAGGTCACAAAGTGAAGGGCTCCACTGTTATTTTGGTACTTATGTGTGTTGTGTGTAATTCTATTTTGACCAGATTATAGGAGTTAAATCAGGGCAGCTAGGAAAGTGGTGAAATAGGGGGAAAGCAGGTGGGAAGAACAAAGGGAAAACATTATAGAAATATGCAGGAGGGAGGTGAGGAAGAACCATTGCTATCCATTTCTTCAACATTGTAAAATTAAAATACGTACATAATAAAGTGACAACAATGCAATCATATTGTATAGCCAATTGGACCAAATCAAGTTTGTCAAGAAGATATATGTGTGTACGAAATGAAGAGCTATGTATGGGACAATTTTTTTTTTTTTGTGAAGCAGATGCCCGTTTTGTTTTCACTTCAGTAAGAAAGGAATGCTGGGTATGGGGTGTTGGTATTTCTGGGTCAGGTTAGTAGGGTAGGTAAGGAAGCAAATGCAAACAAACAGGACAAACAAGACAAGACATAGGGACAGTGAGGGACATAAAAGATTGGTTTGAGGAACACCATGACTGGGGTGTGGGAGGGGACAACACAAGTCCATGCCAGTCAAACATGGGGACAGTGAGAATCTAGTCCTCACCAACAGGACTGTCATCACTGCCCCATTACTCCACTGGCTGCTGGAGTGCTTGATGTCTTCTCCTTCTACAGACTACAAGGGAGAGAAGGATCTCTATCTGGCTTATGTGTACACCAATGGTGCAGTGCATGTTACACAACCCTACACACCAAATCTGGCATCTCTTGGTAGGTGGCAAAATCCCTGCCTCCACCAGTACTCCTGGAGGATACCTCAGCACCAGCTGCTGAGTTAGTGCTACCTGAGATTGCATGTAATGGAGGGGCAGCAGAGGCTGTACTGCCAGGTTGGGTCCCAGATGTGTCGGGTGTCAGTGCTGGGCCAATGGAGTCGGGGCAGGCTGAGCCACTGGAGTTGGCCTACCTCACTCTGCTGTGCATTTAGTAATTTGTTACAGATGGATGACATGGAAATATTTTGATGACACATAATAGAAAATAAAAAAGGAAATAAGGGTTGGGGTTGAAGAAAAAAAGAGATAAAATTAGTACCATCATATGTGACATACAATACATTATCACAATAATACAACTGTTTTATTTAAAGTTTTACTTTTAAGTATACTTCATAACAACTACAAGCTATAATTGCAGATTGCTCAAAATAATCCTCGCAATGTCCAGATATTACATATATGTTTGGTCTAATTATACAGATTACAATTAACGGCAGGACATTTATGCCACTTGTGTAGAATTTCATTTATATAATATTATTAAAGAATTGCAGTATTGCATAGTTGCTACTCATGTTATTTGAACCCACAACTTTTGACTACAGTCTTATACTTGACTCCTAAAGTTGGTTTGTGCTACAGACTTATGCATGCATACTTGTTTTTACACTTAGAATACACATGCTTACTTTGCTACTACTGCATAGAATAAAAAATAGTTTTCTTTAAATTTTACAGCTACAATAAAACTTTTCTTGCGCTGCTTATACATGCCACTTGCTTCCCTCAGTCTCTCCAGATGATCAGCATGACCTTGCCTATTCACCATTACTTCAGGATTAGCTGTGAAAAGAAAAGAAAAGCAAAGAAAAGAACAGAAGAACATTATGCATATCAGTCTTGTCTATATTTAGCCTTCAATGTATTATAAATTATTTTTATATGCATACTTACACAACTGTAGGCTGTCACTAGTTTGAAATTCATCCAAGCACTTGTTAAATGTATCCCTCTTGCACATTTTTAGGTCATTGAAGTGATGCCTACACTGTTCTACAGTGTGTGGGATACCAGTTGCACTGGATACAGTCTTGGACAAACTATTCCAAGCTTCACACTTGTACTGGAGCCAGAACAGTCCCCCTGCAGAAGCCTTTGGTTTTGGCACTTTACCAGGGGTGCAATAAATATTCTGGACTCCTGAATATCCCACCTGTGCACCCTAAATTGGGCACCTTCCCCTCTAACACCAGACATGTCTAATCCCAAAGCAAGAGCAATAGAAAATAATGATTTGCTGCCACTTCCTGTTATAATGCTTACTGGTAGTGCACAAACTTGACAAATGATGTCAACCACCTTTGTGCAATGTTAAGCAGAGAGCAACAGTGCCAAGCAGGGAGGAAAGCAATTTTTGAAACTGGAAGATTAATCTGATACTTGACATTAGTTTGAGAGTTGTCAGCTGTTGTAACGGTTAAGTGACTTAACTTTGCAGACATGCACTGGGGGCATGAATGTCATGAACGGCCACATGATTTTTTGTTTTTTTATACTGTTAAAATTGATTTTACTGTGTGGGATTCAAACATATGCATAAGATACAACACATTTTCTTCCACAGTGGTGATTTTCCATCGTTGCCACAGAAGACATAGTCATGAATCATTCATAAATATGGAAGACAGACTGAAGTGTTAACCATATATGTTGTTATTTGACAAGGTCCTTGTATATACATTAATTTGTTCATAGGTTCATAGGGTCATAGGTAGGTATTAGGCTATCAGCTGAAGGGCCTAAGTAAGCCTAGCCAACAAGGTTTTCTGACTTATGCCACCCAAAACAGTTATTTTTCTGTGCTCCTGTCGAGCAGAGCCACAGACGTGATCCCCAGGGTGTATTTCCTATTTCCCATCCACCCATCAAGATTTTTCTTAAAAAGTGCTAATGATGAATTTTGCTTGACATATAGGTTCATAGGTAGGTTTATATGTCTTATTTAAGTGTGAAAGCCATCCAAGTCTAGAAAGCACAATTATACTTACAGAAACATAGTAGACAGTATACCCTCAGTCATACATCTGAATCTTCAAAACACAGTAAGGGTGTCTTATCCTTCAGACATGTAATTCATATCAGCTCTACTATTTATAAGTGTTATAAGTGATAATAATATAATGTGAAATGAAACAACAGTAAAAATGTCTAGAATTATCTGTATTAGAACCCAGGACCATGTGTATGACAGCCCCACACTTACACCTTGTTGCCAAAAGAATACTTAAATAACAATTGTATATTTTCCTGTTCATTACTATAAACTAAACTGTCACACCAATATAAATATGTTGCATCTCCTGTGTTAGAACTCAGGATCATCTGTATTACAGCCCTACACTTACACCTGTTACCACAGAAATAGTTAAACATGTGTTGTAAAATTTCCTATTCATTCTTAACTTCAGTGTGTTAACTACCATGCAACGCAGCTTAGTGTGCTTGCATGGTACCCAACAGAATTAATAGAATGCACCCATTATGAAGCTGTTGTCTGTCTGCTTCCTGTATACAGGTGTTCAATGGCTGCATGTGTTGGGAAAGCTTGCTAACTATTTGGCAACACTACTTAGTGGTGTTGTGTGATGGAAAGCAAAAACTGCAACAATGTATCCTTTTTGAACTTTATACTGTCTACACCCTGTCTGCAGGTGTTCTTTCTGCTTCCTGTGTGGGCCACTAGTCCAGGTTTAAACACTGCTAAGCATTGCACAAATGAGATAAGCACAGCTAAACATGACATTCATCATGTTTCTCTATTTCCCCTGTTTACACTAAGCCATGTATCATGCAAACACTGGCATTAAAAAAAAGGAAAATTATGAGAAAGGAAGAAAAGATATCTATTAAATCAACAACACTATAAAAATTTATATTGGTACAAATTAAATATTTTCATAGAGGTCTAGATCTGAACGCTCACTCCAATGAACTTTCAAAACACAGTAAGAGTGTCTTATCCCTCTTTGCTACAGAAAAAGCTTTGTAGCAGAGAATGAAAATAATTGGGCATACAACCAGCTGCAACATCATCTTCAGTACTAACAAAATATATCACAGTTGTTTGTGCATGTATTAATTTCAAATCATAGTGCACTAAATGATCACGACAAATTATGACTATTGCTTGCATAAATGCAGCTCTGTCTTATCTCTCTGCATTTGTTGCACATTCTTGTCTTATCTGACCAGTAATCTGAGACATGCAATCTGTAAGGCATTCTGTATCACTGGCCTTAGAATGTGTGAGATACTAAATGACAATAACATACCATTGTCAAGAAATGAAGGGGAAGTGGGATGTTACTGAACAAAAACTGTAAAGTGTGTGCTATTTACTTACATTTAAAACCTTGATACAATTACTTTTACACTTTGTAAGTCTAACCTGGCTGACACACCCACTGGAGGTAAGGGAGTATGAATTGCTGTTGTGTTTTCTTTCTCCCTACCAGTAGTCATTCACAGTTGCACTCCATTAACAGCAAACACTGTGGGGTTGCCTACACTATGTTTCCATCTGTTACAAGGACCCAAGTATTTGAGATTCAGCAATTCTAATAAGTTCATACCTTAATTTCATCTTCACCATGCTCATAGCCCTGAATCAACACTATAAAAAGGGAACTGTGTAGCTAGGGAACCTGAAGGTGAGAAGACATGTTTATGTGGATAACACAGAAGAAGATATTACTTTGTGATTTATCTGCACAGAAGAATATTGATCTTGATAAGGCATGATTGCATTTTTCAACTATATACTGGATATACTAAAATGTCATTAAGAAATATTCTAATCTCTCTCTCTCTCTATATATATATATATATATATATATATATATATATAGGCACAACTAACATTGGGTAAGATGGAGATTCAGGTTGTATCCGCTATAGGTCCCTAACCATGTCCCAAGACTTTCAGTCCACGTTCTTAAGCACCCTGGAAACTATTAGGGTCCAACCCAATACTTTCATACTAGGTGTCTTCAACTACCCCTCCATCAACTGGGAAAATTACTCATGCACCAATACACTGGCCCAATGCTTCCTGGAAATCATAATTTCCAATGCCCTTGACCAGCTCATTCTTACCCCCATTAGAGGGAGCAACATCCTTGACCTGTTTATTACTAACATTGGTAACCATTGCTCTACACCAATAGTCAATTCCTTCCTGGTTAGATCTGACCACAAACTACAACCAGCTGCAACATCATCTTCAGTACTAACAAAATATATCACAGTTGTTTGTACATGTATTAATTTCAAATCATAGTGCACTGAATGATCACATGACAAATTATGACTATTGCTTGCATAAATGCAGCTCTGTCTTATCTCTCTGCAAAGGTAACCACCATGAAAAACTTCTCCAAAGCTGACTTTAGGCTCCTAAAAACAGAGGTGGATAACTTCACAGCACCCATGCCAATGGAAAATAGATGCATGACTGCCGAATCATACACCAATGCACTGTACGAAAACATACATAAATGCATGGAACTAGCCATACCCATCAGAACCAAGACACTCTCCTCCAAAACAGGAAGCCAGTCTGATGATCCCCTACCATTAATAAACTCTACAACAGAAGGAAGAAACTGTTGCTGAAAAAGGTGAAGTCCCAATACTGGAAAAACTCCCTTATTAGCCTCAACAAAAAGTGGAGATCCCTCATCAAAACCTCTAAAGCCAGCTATGAAGGCAGAATTGCAGCAGACACTAAAAACAACAACAAAGCCTTCTATAGTTATATCAAGAATCTCCATGGTAATACCCAGGTTTGCTCTGAGTTACTTCACAATGGTACCTCCTATACAGAGCCAACAGATATTGCCAACATACTGGCCGACAGATTCAATGCCAACTTTACCCCTCTGTCTCTCTCCCTCTAAAGGCCCAATCACAATACCAGAGGAATGCTGGGCACCAAGTGTTACTGCAGCACAGGTTAAAGCTGCATTGTCCAAGGCCACAAATACAGCTTTCATGAGACCCAAAAATATTCCTGGATGTGTTCTACATAGGTTCATAGGTTCATAGATTAGTACTAGGCTAAGTGCCCTTGTGGGCCATTTTAAGCCTAGCCAATTGCCCCATGTGAGAATCAAACCCTACACATTGTGTCTGTAAGGTAAACACCTTAACCATTATGCCAACCTCCCACCCGGCACCCTACATGAACTACAAACTGAAATGGCACCACATGTGTGTGCCCTGTTCAACCCCAGCCTCACCTCAGGCTTTTTCCCTACCGAATGATGCACTGCTATGGTTATCCCTCTCCATAAAGGGGGAAGCAACCTGGGAATTTTTGCCCCATTAGCCTGATGAGTCTGATATGTAAGGCTATTTAGTGCATCATCATGGACCTAATTAACAAGGATATAGGGAATCTTCAAACTCTAGATCCCACACAGTTTAGTTTTGTGAAAGACAGATCATGCCTGCTCAACCTGGTTAACGTCTTTGAGTCTGTCACCAGAGCTCTGGATGAGGGCAAGGCAGTTCATACAGCCTACCTTGATCTGGCCCAGACCTTTGATACCATTCCCCACTCAGGAATTATTGATAAACTCACCAAGCTAGGCATTAACCCCTATATCACTAGGTGGGTTGCAAATTGGCTCACAGATAGAACCCACAGTGTGAAACTAGCGGACTCCAAGTCAGATTGCCAACCAGTCACAAGTGGAGTCCCACATGGATCAGTTTTTGGTCCTCTCCTGTTTGGCATCTACTTCTCAGAAGTCCAGACCAACACGGAGGGACTCTTGTTGACTAAGTTCGCAGATGACTGCAAACTGGAAGCCATTATTAACTCCCCAAATGATGTAGACATCCTACAGAAAGGCCTCACTGAGACCAAAGACTGATGTCGAAACCATGGCCTTAAGCTTAATGCCAAAAAATGCATCGTCATCCCCTTTGGGAAAAACTCAGTTCCCACTAATTACCACATCGATGGGAGCCAACTAAACACTGAAGACATTATAACAGATCTGGGGACACAGGTTGACAGCAACCTCTCCTTCGACCACCACGTTGCCACTGTGGTCAGAAAGTCCTTCTATGTGGTACATCTCATTACCAAGGGTTTTGCATCTAGAAAGAAAGAGGTCATCATCTCACTCTACTCTTCCCTCATTAGGCCAGTCATTGAGTACAATTGCCCATTTGGCATGTGCCACACTAGACACCTGCAACAACTGGAGAGGCCGCAAAAGTACCTGACAAAAAGGATCCTAGGCCTTAAACACTTGTCCTGTATGGACAGACTCAAAAAACTCCAACTATTCTCTGTCTCATATCGCCTACTTAGAGGTGATCTCTGCTTGACTTACAAAGCCATGTCTGACCCAGGTCTGTTATAAATGCTACATCTAAAAAAATCCAAATCTCATCACAGCACATGCACCAGAGACCACAACTTCATTACCACAATCAACAGAACAAGCTGGAGGGACAGGCTCATAACTCAAAGACTGCCCATGCTATGGAATAGACTTCCCATACATGTTAAGTGGAGTGCCTCACTGGCCCTCTTCAAGAGAAATCTCGATGAGTGGATGGGAAAAAGAAAATTCACCCCAGGGTTCACTGCAGTGGTTCTACTTGTCAGACACACAGGGAACTAAGGTTGGGTGGCACGATGCCATGGGTAATCCTACGGGCTAGGCTTGTAAAGGCTCCAGGGCCATTAGACTAGTACACACCTATGAACCTATAAGTAAAAACATGCAAGGATATGCCATTCATTTGTATAATTATATAATTCTATTTTAGCACTGCAGGTTCAACACCTACCTTGGAAATCCAGTAGTTGCTATAGTTTTAGTTCAGGGCTCTGTCTGACTGATACTAGGAGTACACAGCTATTACATGTGTAGTTAAAGGTTGTGACTGCTGTTCTGACATTAATGTTGCTATATATATATCTATATCTATATATATATATATATATATATATATATATATATATATATATATATATATATATATATATATATATATGCATAGGATGAAGGTTTTAGCCCCTTAGGTAGTGAGTGTACTATGCTTTTCCTCTTAGCCAATTTGAGGGTACATTGAGCATGCCTATGTCTGCCTTCACCCATAGCAGATGCTAGTTGCCCCTCTTACTCCTCACCTGGGTATGTGCCTTTGCTGACCTTGCCATCGGTGGTGAGATGTGTGCCCCTTCCCCTTGTTAATCCTGCTGAAGTTGATTTGTCAGGATGATGTTGTGGCATGGCATAGATGGTGAATATTTCAGTATATGTATGTAGACTGTACTGCAGAACTACCCCAGATGTATCTTAGGAGCAGATCGATTAATTCAGCAGCCTAAATACATGCTCTATGATATTTCTGGTTTGAAAGTGTGCCTCATTATGGTATTCTTCAGCAGGTGTGTGTGTGTATTTCTGATGATCATCATCAGCCCCGGGTCAAGTGCATAACCTGTATGCCCCAGTAAATGACCCTGTGGGATATCACTCCTAGTGAACATGTGATACAGTTGGGTGATGTGCCAGATATGTGAGTCATGGTAACTGCCTAGGTTGCCAGCACACACATTCAAGATGATTTCTTTAACATTACACACAACTTGGTAGTTAATGGAGTGTAATCCCTTTCAATTTATGCAGACCCTTCCCTGTTCCCCAGGTTGTACCTTGATTTCTATATGTGTACAATCTATGGTACCCAGTACTTCAGGGTAGTGTGCTACAGGGTAGACCTCTTGCATATCTGTGGCCCTGACCTCAGGAGTACGGGGAGAATATATGTTGTCACTGGCATGTTGGAGCATAGCATTCAGGAACCGATGAATGATCCTGGATGATGTTGCCTGTGACACCTCCAGCATGTCCTGTTTTTGTCTCTGAAAGGTTCCCCTCAGTTTGTCCTGGGTCTAAGTTGATGACACAGAGGTTGCAGAGTTCCTGTATTGTGTCTGTCCACCCTGCAGTGGTCTACAATTTCTATCTCATGTGGATTGTGATAAGTTAAACATGGCCTGAAAACTCTCCTTATTGTTCATAGGTTCATAGGTAGGTACTCGGCTATTGGCCCTAGGGCTTATACAAGCCTAGCCAAAAAGGTACCCTGGCTTTTGCCACCCAAGAAAATTATTTTCCTGTGCCCCTGTCAAGCAGAACCACAGAAGTGATCCCGGGGTGAATTTCCTATTACCCATCCAATCATCAAAATTTTTCGTGAAGAGTGCTAATGAGGAGCTCTGTTTGACATAGATAGGTAGTCTGTTCCAGAGTGTGGGAAGTCTCTGGGACAGGAATCTATCCCTCCAGCATGTTCTGTTTATTGTGGTGATAAGGTTTAGGTCCCTAGAGTGTGTAGCTTGGAGGGATTGGGATTTCTTTAAGTGGAGCATGTCCAACAGCTCTGGGTTTGACATAGCTTTGTATGTTAGGCAGAGATCGCCTCTGAGTAGGCGATATGCCATGGAGTAAAGCTGGAGTTTTTTGAGTTGGTTTACGTAAGGCATCTGTTTGAGGCCAGTAATCCTCTTTGTGAGGTATTTTTGCAGCTTTTCCAGTTGTTGTAGATGTCTTGTGAGGTATATACCAAAAGGGGCTCTATACTCTATCATGGATCTAATGAGTGATGAGTAGAGGGGAACAATGACCTCTTTTTTTCTGGATGAGAAACCTTTTGTGATGAGGTGTGCCACGTAGAAGGATTTGCTGACCACTGTGGTGATGTGATTATCAAAGGAGAGACTTCTGTCCACCTGTGTCCCAAGGTCTCTTATCACACGTTTGGTGTTAAGTAGACTACCGCCTATGTGGAAGTTCATGGGTACAAAGTTTTTACCAAAGGGGATGACAATGCACTTTTTGGCATTGAGCTTGAGACCATGGCTTTGACACCAGGCATCTGTCTCAGTGAGGCCCTTTTGTAGGATGTCCACATCGTTAGGAGTTTCGATTATGGCTCCTAGTTTGCAGTCATCTGCAAATTTAGTTAGCCAAAGACCTTCTGTGTTAGCATGTACTTTAGAGAAGTAGATACAAAACAGGAGAGGACCCAGGATTGAACCCTGTGGTACTCCACTTGTCACTGGTCTGAAGTCTGACTTGGAGTCTGCTACTTTCACAGTGTGGGTTCTATCAGTAAGCCAGTTGGCAACCCATCTTGTGACATAGGGATTTATACCTAGTTTAGTGAATTTATCTATAATTCCAGAGTGGGGGATGGTGTTGAACACCTTGGCGAGATCTAGATAGGTTGTGTGAACCACCTTAACCTCATCTATGACTTTGCTGACTGCTTCAAAGAAGTCTATCAGGTTTAGGAGACATGATCTGCCTTTTACAAACCCGAAGTGTGTGGGGTCCAGAGTTTGGAGATCTCCAATATCTTTGTTTATGAGTTCCATGATGATACATTCCATGGCCTTGCAGACCAGGCTCATCAGGCTAATGGGGCGGTACCTGGGGTCTGTTGTAGCTCCCCTTTGTGGAGTGGGATAACCATCGCGGTGTGCCATTCAATGGGCACAAAGCCTGAGGTGAGGCTATGATTGAACATGGCACTTAGGTGGGGTGCCAGTTCATTCTGTAGTTCATGTGGAAGGCAGCCTGAGATGTTGTCAGGTCCCACGGATGCTGTGTTCATGGCTTCGGAGACTGAGGTTTTTACCTGTGCAGCCATGATTACAGGAACTTTGCATTTTTCCGATATAAAGATGGGCCCTTTTGGGGGGCGAGAGGGGGGTAAAGTTAGCACTGAACCTATCTGCCAGGATGTTGTCAATATCAGTTGGTTCTGTATATTTAGTGTCAATGTGCTGTAACTCAGAGCAGATCTCAGTGCTGCCATTGAGATTCTTGACATAGCTATAGAATGCTTTGTGGTTGTCTTTAGAATCAGTGGCGATTTTGTTTTCATAACTATCTTTGGAGGATTTTATGAGGGCTCTCAGCTTCTTACTGAGACTGACCAAGGAGTTCCTCCATTCGTGGGATTTTACTCATTTTTGCAACAGTTTCTTTCTTCTGTTGTAGAGTTTGTTTATGGCAGAAGACCACCAGATTGGCTTCCTTTTTTTGGAGGATAGCATCTTGGTTCTGTTAGGGATAGCATGATCCATGCACTCGTGTAAGTGCTTATAAAGTGCATTTGTGTAGGATTCAGCAGTCTTACCTCTATTGTCCATCTGCATGGGTGTCGTGAAGTTTGTTACTTCTGTCTTAAGAAGCGTGAAGTTGGCTTTGGAGAAATTTTTTACAGTTGTTTTCCTAATGGGTGGTGGGAGTGGGATGTGAATGTCTAGGGTTATTAGCTTGTGGTCGGATCTGACCAACGAGGATCTGGCATCTGGTGTGGAACACCAGTTGCCCATGTTGGTGATGACCAGGTCTAGGATATTGCTGCCCCTGGTGGGGGTGTGGATAAGTTGATCCAAGGTGTTGGAATTGATTATTTCCAGAAAACGTTAAGCAAAAGAGTTGGTACGCGAGTAGTTTTCCCAGTTAATGGTGGGGTAGTTGACATCACCCATTATTAGGGTGTTGGGTTGTACCTTAATATTTTCCAGTGTATCAAGAAAAGAGGAGTGGGAATCCTGGGGCAAGGTGGGGGGGTATGTAGCAAGGTACAATTTGGACTGCGGTTTTGCCCAGAGATAGTTGAACTTGGATAATCCCGGATGCATTATGCTGAGCAACTAGCTTGGAGGTGTGGATATCCTTAATGAATATGGACACGCCTCCACCTTTAGTGTTCCGGTCCGGGTTTGGTGGCCGAAAGGTGGGGTATGAATTATAGCCTGGTAATGCAGGGGTGCTCTCTGGAGCTTTGAACCAGGTCTCTGTCACTGCACAGATGTCGATGTTCTCCATTTTAAGGAGTGCCTCGAGTGAGTGCATTTTGAGGTTTAGACGTCTAGCATTGAGTAGCATTGCCCTCAGATTTTGCTTGCTTGTACCTGTTACAGTGGTGAATTTGTCATTTGAACCTTGCCTGAAAAAAGCACTATAGGGGTGGCAAGAGCCTTTGCCAGTATCCGGAATCCCAAGGGCGACAGGTGCAGGCCATCTCTGGCAAAGCAGCGTGGTCTGTCGATCATGTCATCCCAGGCAGACTGATACTGGATTCCCTTAGAATGACACCAGAAGCTTAGCCAATTGTTGAAGTCAATCATTTTGACCTGGCACTGTGGTATCATTCTGGGTGATGGCAGGATGCTACTCAGGGCTAGGGTCATACCTGCCTGGGCTACAAGATCGGAGAGCTCCTCCATGTCTCTTTTCATGTAGTCCAGGGAGGTACGTCTCAGGTCATTCACACCAACATGGACTATGACAGAGTCATATTTGTACTTGTTGTGGAGTGGCCTGAGTGTATGCATTATGTGTCGGATCCTGGCACCCGACAGGCAGCTGACAGTAACTTTGCCCTTGTTTAGCCTGGTGAATGGAACATCAGTGTGCCTGACTATAGAGTCACCTATGACTAGAGTGTTTGGTATGTTATGCCTTATGGGCTATAGTTGAGTGGCACACTGAGTATGTGGGCTATGTGTCATTTGGGTTGTGTTGGGGGGTGGAGGTTGCTTGCATTTCTGTTTTGGAGGGCTCAGTTGTTTGGGCAGATTTTTAGTGAGACCCTCCACGAATGTAGATGCGTGTTTTGTGCTTGTGTGTGTGTCCATGGTCTGTTAGCAGCAGCAGCAGCAGCAGCAGCAGCATAGACTTCAACCTGTTGCAGATACACATGAATTAAAGCAACAGCAGCCCCTAACATTCTTTCTGTATAGTCTCTTTTCCATGGCTGTATTCCGGTAGGTTTTGGCAGTGACAGGGAAAACCATCACTGAGTCTACACCATTGCTTTATAGCTTGTTGAATAGCTCCCCATCAATTAATTCAAACTTCAACTGAAAGATAACTATTGCTCAGAGATTTGAGGGCCTGTATAAAGAGGGATCTGGTTGCTTTCCTTACTATTCCAGGATTGGAATTACACAGGACATAGGCAATGTCAGTAAAACATTTTGCTTCATCTTGGGAAAGCATACTAACACTCTTAAGAACATAATACCAGGAATTCAATAAACTCTGTGTAGGCACTGCATGAAGCCCACACTGCGTTTAACTGTTAGCGTGATGAGCAGAAGTGCTAAGTGCATATTTATGCTGCTCACAGCGCTTGCACATATATGAGCACAGTTTCATGGCCTGCAACAGTGCTGCTGCTAGGAAACCATGCAGAGCAGCACAAGCGCAGAAATGAGAAGCAATCGAGTTTGTTTATCAGCAAACCTGCTTGGCGAGTTTGCACAGACAGCCACAATGACTACTAGGGGTGAAAATACTGAAATAATAGCAGTATTAACAGAAAAGAAAAGTGTACTGAGTGCAATGTACACTAAAACAATTATTTGCAGAATGAGATAATGTTTGGGGGACAGCAAGGACAAATACAATGAAACATACACTAGGTAGGGAAAGTTTACTGATGAAAATTGGCAGAGACACGAAGGATAGGAATGCAGAAAGTGGAAGAGGGCATGGTAAATACTGCAATGTGCCCAACATAGGATATGTCAATGCATGTACACTTCCAACACAAATCAGTAGCATAACACTAAACACATATGCAGATAGGACAGTGCAAGTATATTATATCATTACACATGATAGCATATAAGTGATGGTCACACAAGGTTACATGTCAGTGGAGAGGAATGGTTGTAATACAAACATCACTGAAATGCTCCCTGGAGAGGACATTTAGCAAGTGTATCCAATAGGGGTGTGTGTGTGCACAGTGTGAAGATCTGCAAAATGACTTTCTTCAATATGGCTGACATGTCAGCATAAATCTTAACCAAACATGGACACATAACAGACTCCTGGACAAAAATAGATATAAATAGGCACAATTGGGGACAATTTTAAAATATTATGACATTAATCTGCAGCACTGACAGAATATGTGAATGTAACTTATTATACATGTTTTGTAGAAAGAGACGTGAACAACTGTAATGATTGTTCAACTCCTTAAATACTTAATACAGGGCCATTCACCTCCTTAAATACCTAATACAGGAAAACCTCCTAGCTCCTACTCAACATGGTTTCTGGTCTAACCACAGTGCTGCTATAGCCCTCCTATCCTTTACTCATACAGTTGCTGAGGCCAGAGATAATAACCAACTTGTGTCCTGTCTCATCTTTAACCTATCCAAAGCTTTCAATACAGCGTCTCACTGTAAACTACTAATAAGACTAACTGAATTCAACCTCTCTCCTTCCACAGTGCAGTGGTTCTACAGCTACCTTTCAGACTACAATCTGTTCAATGGCTTACTTCTTGCACCCCCTTTTTGCCTGTAAATACAGGGGTATGCCAGGGTTCTATCCTAGGCCCCCTTCTATTCAATATCTTTACTGACACTCTCCACTCTGCCTACAACCACTCTGCTCTTACATATATACATACATACATACATACATAGAAATACTTCAAGCATGGGTACTAATGCCCTTCTAGCTTGCCAATATACCAAAACACTTGTTCCCATAATAAGTAGCCAGGCTGTTCTTAAAAATATCTAAACTAGTACTTGCTTTTATGTAATTTGGTGGTCTGTTCCATGCATCAGCTACTCTATCAGAGAACCAATTAGTACACTTCTCATTCCTGTAGAATCTTCTGCATAGCTTGTCTGATGATTCTCTAGTACTTTTTGTTAACCCCAAACATTCCCAGAGGTAGCTGCCTCTAAATGCCCTATATACCTGAATAAGATCTCCTCTTAGATATCTGTAAGAGACACTGTACAAGTTCAGATATTTTAGTCTTTCATAATAACTTAAATTTTCACATCCATGGATGCCCCTGGTGTATTTCTGCTGTACTCTTTCCAGTTTACTAATGCTTGTTTTCTTATAGGGTTACCATATTGTTATTCCATACTCAAGTTTGGGTCTAATGTAACAAACAAACAACTTCATTATTTTTGATTTCCTAGACTTTATAAATCTTTTTATACAACCTATAGTTCTATAACTATCATTAACCAATTGGTTGATATGATCAGAAAAACTCATAGCTGAATCTACCCATATACCCAGGTCCTTAAATGAGTCTACAGTCTCAATCACTGTGTGCTGTATTACATACTCACCTTTCAATTTATGTCTACCAAATCTCATATGCTTAGTTTTTGATGTATTTATCAGCATATTATTCTCTTGTGCCCAAACTCTCCATTTAGTCAAGTTATTTTGCAGACATGCCTTATCTGTAACACGTGTAATCAGTTTACCCAATTTCAGGTCATCTGCATATAGGCCTTGTGGGACACCTTGACTGTAACCAAGGATTTTGCCTGTCCAGTTGCTGTATGATACTTGCCATGTCCTATTTGTAAGCCATGCAGCTATCCATCTTATCAAGAGTACATCAATACTTAGTTGTACTAATTTATTGATTAGTGTTATGTGTATGACCCTGTCAAATGCTGACGTTAAATCTATATAAATTACATCTCTTATACTCTTATCAAATACACAGATGACTCCATCCCATCACCTTCTTTAATAACATATCTCATCTCCTTTCCCTTACTCAAAACACATTTAACTCTGTCAAAAAAAGGCTTAATGAAAACCAGCTTATCCTAAATCCAAAAAAACTAAACTCCTAGTCTTCCTACCAGAATCACTCTCTGGCCATGAATCTTCCATTTGCATCTTCTCACTAGATAACACTATCATCAAAGCTGACCCTCATACAAAATTCCTCAGCCCCATAATACATGACCAGCTTAAATCTGACCAGCATATTCACCAATGTATCAAAAAGACACATCAGAAATTGGGATTACTGTATTGTAACAAAAAATTCCTTACTCCTGAAGCTAAACTATTCTTAGCTAGAGCATTCCTACTACCGGACCTCCGTTGTGCTCCTCCCATACTCACAAGTCAACAATCTACATTAATCTCAGAACTAGAACAAACCTATAATAAAATCAACAGATTTGCAACAAACCAGCCTTACAGATCTCACCATTGCACTGCATTAAAACAACTGCAATGGCTTGAATTCCCCCTCCAACTTCTTATAGCACAACTACAAATCACCCACACCATCCTATACAAACCTACTGCTTGCCCCTCCCTCTCTACTCTAGTCTCCTTCTACTCCCCCACAAGATCACTCAGAAGCTTTGAGCAACAACTCCTTGACATACATAAACCCAAAAGAAACATAGGTAAACTTCTCTACAACTACAATGTGTCTTTTGCCTGGAAAAAAACTCCTAACTCCATTAGAAACACCTCAAATACTACTCTATTCAAAAAGTGACTAAAGCTCTTCCTCTTAAGCTCAAGGATCTGCCCTTGCCAGGATCCTACTAATCACTTCCATCTTTCCAACCTTACCTCATAACTCCTTTTTCTCTTCCTCTATGATCAACCTCACAGCTCCCTTTTCCTTCAAACTCCCTTTATACTGCAGTTTCTCTGTACCAGTAATGTAACATCGCAATACACACTGCATTCTTTTTCTTTTAAGTAATGTGATTGTCTATGTATGTATTGTATTCTATGCATTATTTTATATTATCTGATATTTACCGAAGATCTTCTTCAACCTCTATTGCTGCTCTTTCCTAGACATCAGCTATAAATACATAACTGTACATTGTCAATGGTACAACTTCCTGTCAATTTGAATTTTTCTTAAAACTGTATTTTTTAGTGCTTAATCCTTTTTGTTAAGTTTCCTTCATAGGTTCATAGATTAGTACTAGGCTAATTGCCCTTGTGAGCTATTTTAAGCCTAGCCAATTATCCCTTCTAAGGCTCAAACCCTGCACCTTGTATTTGTAAGGCAAACACCTTAACCATTGGGCCACTCTCCCAGCCCTTCACTCTAACTACTATGTATAACTAAGAATACTGTATATCATTCTACTTTACTGTGAATTTATTTGTGTTAAATACTGTGGAGCATTTGTCCTCAAGTCTCCACTGAAAATGGGCTTCTGGTCTAGTTGGACCAACCTTTCCCAAAAATGACTACTTTTTGGAGGGTTAAGAGGGTCATTGTTAAACATGGAGTTGAAGCCAGCTGAGAAGTCTGCATGACAAGTAAGCTTGAAGGGAAGTCTGCACAGTCAAATCCTAAGGAGTATGCATCCCAAAGAATAGTTCTGTATGGTTGACAAGATGTGTGGGAGCTCACTGTGCCAAATGTAGTACACTTGACTAAAGCATCCCTGGCTTCTCTACAAGCAGCTGTGTACTGCATGCCTCTGACACACGTAATATCAATGGATGTCATCTGAAGCATCTGCAATTGATGTGTGAATTAAGAAGTGATCTGTTATAGTGAATGTTACAGCAGTATGTGAGAATGATGGCAATGCATCAGCTATACCCATGTGCACAGAAAGTACAGAAGTGCAAAGTCTAGCGTCAATGAGCATGGAAGCTGTCATTGTAATATTGTACACATGCCAACCAATACATGGAGTACCCTGTATAAGTATTTGTCAATACTCAGCACAAGTACCACTTAATCACTGTCCCTCTGACATTGCCAGTGAAAATATACTGTAGGTATAAGAAGAAGCCATGTTGCAAAGCAGCCACCAATAGGGAAAAAAAACAAGTTCAATAGAACAAAATAGATTGAGCCCTCAATCTATTTTGTTCTATTAAACTTGTTTTTAATTTCTCTTGGTGGATCCTTTGGAATCTGGGTTCTTGCATTACCTTTGGTTGTGTGTTTTAAGTTGTTTAATTTTGTGTGAAAATATTATACTGCCATGAAATCCTGACATACATCCATATATGTTCTTGCAAACTATGAAGTGGTAATACTGATGTGATGTAGTGGTACGTCAGTGACGCAGTGCAGTCACATTATATCTGCACCTATGTTACAATAGGACATCAGGCTGTATATCACTTTCAAATAAAATGTTTGCTCTGAATCAGATGCAACACAGTGGAACTCTTAACACAGTTGTTCAGCTCTACCTTTTTCATGTCATTACATCAGTTGTAAATCATAGGTCTATATGTTTATCAATCCAAATGTGTAGGTGAGGGCCCTGACACCATATGTGGACACTTGACAACTGGCATGGATGCGACTAATGCAGAACAGTTAATGACACAAATGCTGACAGATAAACTTTGCTGCTGGGGAACGCCTATATAATCTTTGTGAACAGCAGCATACAATTAATTCTCCAGGATTGCAAGTGAATCCCAACATGTCACATGTTTCTCTATATAACAGCATAACAACATGTGGATGAACCCAGGCATATGTACCCATGTCATCAGTATGACATAATACTGCTGTATGTTAGATAACATTTCCAGAAGCTAGGTATACACATGCACAACTGTGCCATACTGCATCTGTCACTGTGATAGTTGCATGACAACTATGTGGAATGTTGATATGCAGGGACATGTACCTTAGTAAGACAACAATATACATTGCATCATCTGATGGCAACAGTCTTCAGGAGGCATATTACAATAGCTGTTATGGAAGGAACATATAACCAATGTCAAGACGAGCCATCAGTATGGTAGCTCAAATCACATACTGGAATACACTGTTGTAGGGATACAGTACAACCATACCTCAACATATATGTGGATAACAACAACATTGATATGTACAATGTTCAGAAGGTCATAAAACATTACTAGACTACCAGCCAGGACCACATAAAATCCTAGCCATCATTATACCATTTAAGCACAAATTGCTATATCTATGTGATGGAAGATAGTAGGTATATGTGCATATGTGTGTATGTGTTTGATTTAATATAAACTGCCTCTGTCTATATGTGACATGTGCACCACCCCATGACAGAATTAGCAATCACACATCTAGAGTCTGGAGAAGGCTTGCAGAGGGTCATGCAAGGTCTTTGCTTCATAATGCATTTTTGAGAAGATGACATCCTCAGTGTTCCTCAGAATGGATGATATCTGGACAGAGGGAAAAAGTGGATGTTCAATTCAGGGGGTTATGTAAAAGATTCTCTTGAATGGGAGTCAAATGTAAAGAGATTAAAAATATAATACAATGACCATAAAATGCCACCAACCACATATGCACACCAGATGACTGAGATCAGATGTGATTACAAACCTCTCAACTTTACCGATATTCGCAGAATGTCCAGATTTTTGCCTCATATTTTTGGTGTTTTCCTCCTAAAATCTGTACTTTTCTGGCAAATAGCTGAGGATTGAAGTCATTAAAGTTGACAAGCATTTGAGTTTAAGACTCCACATCCTTCAGAAAATTCATGCTAATGCAATTCCTATTATTCTATCAACTTTCTAAGTTTGTAATAGCAATATTTAAAATCTGTCCCTATTTGTCACCCCATCATTTTAGGCTTTGTCCAGATTTTTTGCTCTAAGAGGTTGAGAGGTATCATGTGAACACCACACATCTATAGGTATAGAAATTGTATTGCATACAATGCAAGACTAGTGCCATCGGGCAAGTTTCCTGAGCCTTTCCAAACAATCTTACTTTGGTTTGTGATTTATCAATCTTTACTGTTAAAAAGAAGTGCTACTGCAAGCAATAGTGAGTGAAGGAATTACAACTTTTGTCTAGCATGCTTGTATGGTCAGAACCTCTTTACTGCACTTCATTTATTATTTAGTTGTATATTGCTGTTATGATTTTTTTGTTATAGAAGTTAATTTAAGTGATCTTTGAATTCTTTGGTAACTGGTTTTGATTCCTTAAATGAGTAGGCAATTAATGATTTGCTAATGCACAAATATCTTGTACAGTGTAATAAATGCTATGCATATTTAAAGGTAACAGCTTATAACACCGCTCTTTGTTCCTTGTGTCAAAAGTTGGATAATTTGCTTACCATTGTTAGAAGCAAATCTCAACTTAATTATGATGATTGCACTTATTCAATTAGCATGGCTTGGAGAACTGTTGTTTTATATATTAACGACTGGACTGATGAACTAAATAATGTTAGGCAGAGAACAAATAGAACACATTTTGGAAATGATGCATCTATTTTCTGCAAAGATCATTCAACCCCTATGAAACAAGATGATGCCCCTGACAACTTTGGAATTCTTGATTCAAGTGTTCAGCAATCTGAGGATCCAGTTTGTTTAGAAGGAAGCAAAAAAAGAAAAGGAGAAGTTCACACCAAATAACAAGGAAGAAAAAGAAACTGATTAATGACTGTAAAGAAAAGAGAATATGTACTAAAAAGGATTCTGCTTTGTTATGTAACACACTGGTTACAATGATAGATGATATCTTTATATCGGAAAACCTTCAGTCTACAGAAAAAGGCATAATTTTTCCAACAGAGAAGGTTGAAAAAAGTGGCAAGGGGGAGCTAAAAAGGAAGAAATCAAAATTGAATGTGGGAGGACTGAAGAACATTACTGTAAGAAAAAAGAAGAGAAAGACAGATGTTGACTACATGGCTCAAGCTGTGGATTTACAATTCCAGCTGGATGAGAATTTAATACACAATGAAAATTGTGGGATTAATAAGACTAATGGTGATGAAGACCTATCCTTCGTAATAATTGATAAAGCAGATATTACAGTATTAGAAGCTGGAAATTCTGCAGAGCTGGCCAGCAAAGATATGCTTGCATTTGGAGATTCAATTATTACAGGAAGTGATACCAGTGGCAGCTGCTGACTTCAAACCAAAGGGGGGCTGCAGGAGACAACTGAATGGGTGGGGCCAGTGTGAAGGGGTGTGGCCATCTGCCAACTTGAAAGGGGCAGAGCTTTGCTCAAAACCACAAAAACTGGGACTTCAATTAAATACACTGCCCTGGGTGCCAAACCATCATTATGAGAGTCCAATCAAGACAAAATGAAGAGAAGAAAAAAAATTTCAATGCATTGGCTACATGACAGCTTACTTAATATCTAGATAGAAACAAAAAGGTTGTGAGGCATGAAAAAAAAAATTACTTTTTAAATACATTACTGCAATGCCAGTAGAAATAAAGTATAAAAAAACAAGTAGCACTCAACTCAAACCACTTCTCCTTGTACGGCAGTTCTAATTACAATTTATATTCACCTTTATAAAAGTATCAAGTAACATGCTGAAAACAGCAATCTCTGTGATACCGATTACTCCCACTTGTCAAAATGTTTCTTATCCAAAAAGACCTGCTGCGGTGCTGCGTGGCAACAAATCTCTACTTGTTTCATTGGGAAAACATGATCAATGTAAAAAATGAACAGCAAACAAGAAACAAGCTCAGGATAAATTGCTTAAAGGATTACTGCACAGGTTATGGACCACACATGATAGATTAGCATTCTGTTTAGTTTACGGGAAAAGCCTGCAAAGATAACTGCAAGTCTCCAACAAACGTAACAAGCTTCTGAAAATACTTTAATCCTGTCCTTTATTACAAATACTGTCATATGCGTTTCAATACCTAAGGCTTATATGTTATCTAGATATGTAAATATTCTCTGCATGGCAACAACAAAAAGGCTTTCATTGTTGATAATTCTTTAACAGTATGCTTATTAAAAGCTTACTTGCATCTTACAATCTCAGACAAGCTTGCCTGATGGTCATTAAAGCATTGCTACTTAAACAGAGAGCAACATGCACTGCACCAGCATGCATTTTCTGAATAAGAAGCATAAATCAACAGTATAAAAATATGACAGAAAACCAGAACATTCTGCAAAATAGATGAAAAGCCACTATAGTACTTATGTCTACCTTGGATGGGGGGATACTTTGCACACTTACACTGCATAACTGCTCCTTGCCTTGCTTTGTCCAGAGTCATTACATGGTGGAGTGGGGTACAACAAGTATGTCACAATTTGAAATGTCTCTGGCTGACGGTGATGGCCCTGATGATAAGCTAGTAATATTGCAATAGGGAATGGATAGCAAACTGATAACAGGTTCATAGTTACTAGGCATCTCTGCCAAAGAGGACATTGTCAGGACTGCAGTACAACTCCGTACAGAATCAGCAATGCATCTAAATACTGTGGGAGTAGAACCCACAGCCTTCTGCATCAAAAGCAGGTATTCAACCTGTTATGCTATTAAAAATGCAAGCAGACAGCATAAGCAGCACTAAACTTCTCTTCCCCTGAAGCTCTCAGCTCCTTGTAAAATCTACTTGACACTCAACTGCAAATCTCAACTTTGCAGCACAAGAAATCTGAAAAAAGCCAACATTTACTGAGGGGAGACAAAAGCCCAAAAAACAGACACATTTTAAACATTGCTTGTATAATCTTGGAAAGTTGCTAGAATAGAATATGTTACCACCAGGCATTTCACTGCCAAGTGTTGAACCTAGAGCCTGTGCATTAGTCAGAGCAACATACCACTATGCCATATACATTTTTTTTTAAAAAACATGAAGACTGAAACTTAAATGGCTATCATTTAGTGACTTCAGTTCTCACCATAGCTGTCAACCTCTTAGCACAAAACACCTGGACAAAGCCAATAATGGGGGAATACAGCCCCCAAACATATTCAGTGAATTCAGTTTTCAATTCTCACCATAGCTCTCAACCTCTTAGCACAAAAAAACCTGGACAAAGCCAATAATGGGGGAATACAGCCCCAAAATACGGACAATTTTCAAATATTGATCGTATAAACATAGAAAATTGCTAGAATAAAAGGTTTTGTGTTACCATGTACCTTCTGAAGAATATGAAGTCTGAAAATCGAATGTCTGTCATTACTTAGTGAATTAAAATCCAGAAAACTACAGATTTTATGAGGAATAGAACAAAAGACAAATATGAGGCACAAATCTGAAAGCTTTTCACAAGTGGTGGTGGGTAGGAAATTCAGGCTCTTGCTATTTGTATTCAAGTTACAGAGTTTGAGCCCATCTCTAGCCACCAGGTATATTTCACTGGGGGCATTTCACATTCCTAAGGACAGCATTGTGCATAAAAAGTAGTTTTATATATGCCCCTTAACTTGTGTCTAAGCATACTATCCTTGTTTTTGCATATTTTTTTATTAAATGTCCACACTTCATAACACATACTGCTTGTTTACCATGTTCAAACTATAAAAGCTGAAAACAGCGAACAAGCTGTTACTTATTTTAACTCATGATGTAATTTTAACAGCCGCACAACTTTAACTAGTACTTGAGTTTGAATTACACAATGGCACCATTCCTTCACACCCTAAAACCATGCCTACCATGCTGGGTTGTATGATAGAATTAGACAATTACAACTGTAAGGTAACTATCAGGCTATAATTATAATTAGCATACTGGGTCAGAGTCTATGTCACAGTACAAGCAGTTTTCAACAAGGTAGCATATTGTAGAAACCTGAGCAAATCTGGGTACTCACAAGTTCCCTTAAAAAAACGTTTTGGCTACTGCAAGAGGTAGTCAACTGTATTATATTTTCTGTTGTGCTTTAGTATAGTAGGACTTACAAGAAAGTAGTATTCCCTGTCTCTGTCACTCTCTCTCTCTCTTTCTTACACACACACACACACACACACACACACACACACACACACACACACACACACACACACACATATAGCTTCACAACAAATTATTAATACAAAAATCCCAAATATCTAACAGTACAAGATGTTATCGCCACTACCCTCCTACTACATCGTCTCCTCTATTTAGACTAAAACTGGAAAACATGCAACTAAAGTGCTGACAATGACCTCAATATTTGGGATGGAAAAAACTATTCAGTTAAAATATTAACTAAATAATAAAAATATATAGTTAATAAATACCAGACATCTGCTAAGTCATTCAGATGTTACTTGTTGCAACAAAAAAAAAAAGCCGATTCCAGCACTTACCTTATGTATTAGTTCTCCTCTTCTTTTCCTCTCTACTCTGTGCTCTGCTCTCTCTCTGACTGCTGCAGTACAATCCCCCAAGCCCGCCGCCAAGCCAAAAATGCCAGTAAAATAAAATCCACCACCAAATCCAACGGTCCCAAGTCGCAACCTCTAAATAAGCTATTGCTACTGATTGTTTCTCGCTGTCTTTTTTGAGAAGAGAGCGAGAACCAATCAGTAGCAATCCAGCCATCCACATCACGTACGTGCCTGCTGATGTGGCAGTCCAACCCCCCTTCTAATTTACGATGCATGTGGATCATGCAGTTAAACCACATAGACATATGGGCATCACACTGATGCTTTTCTTTTTTAATCTGGACTGCCTTTTACAGCAGTCAGATTTAGTACAAGAGATAGAGGTACGTTCATTGTGAAAAAATTTAAAAAAAACCCGGAACTCGACGAGCATGTGCAGTTCGAGTTCCGGGTTGCAGACATATCGTATCGGTGTTTGTTGTTCTTTATTATATGAAAATAAATGGGAAAAAATTATTTTTATGGCAATCTGAAATTAATTTAAATAAATGTCAACTTTTTCTTGGGAGGGCTGCAGTCCGGCAGTCCAATAGCACGAGCCACCCCTGAGTGATACTTATATTTGCAGAGAAGATAAAAAACATTGAATAATGTTATGCTTGCCAGCAGCAAAAACAGATGTGAGGCAAGCCTTGAAATGCCTTAATGTAAGGAAGTATGGATCCATTTTTATTCATGTTGGTACAAATGATGTCACCCGCAAGGTTTCTCTGACTGTTAGTAGGGAACTAACAGCCCTCTTAGATAGTATAGCTTGTACTGGTGTTAAGACATATTTTTTCACAAATCACCTATAGAAAGGATAGTCAGGTTACTGTGAATGAAAAGATTTTTCAGGTAAATGCCTACACGCAAAAATGTCCTGTTTTAAAAAATGGAAATGTGTAGTGCAGCCAAGCCTAGTTTTGGGCATACATGTTCAGACAGGATGGTGTGCATTTGTCAAGATCAGGGAAGAGAATTTTTGCAGCAGATATTTTGCAATATTTGAGAAATACTAGGCCCAATTTTTTGCCAGGTTGAAAATTTAACAGTTCACAGATAGCTGATGGTTGTTAATGCTCGGAGCATTAATAATATTTTTTTTTTTATTGAAAAATTTGCTACGTTCCCACAAGATTGATATTGTTATTGTTTGTGAAACATGGTTAAAGAACAATGACTGAAAAACATTTCTGTCAGGGTGTAAATGTTTTTGTTGTAACAGACATTCTAACAAAAAATCAGATGGAGATGTTATGATAGGGATTAAAGATAGCTCTGAGACCTGTGATTATTACATATTCAATGATAACACCAATACTATAGACTGTGTAACTGTGTCAATAAAGACAACCCTAGAGCATATAGCAACTGTTGGAGTGTATAGACCACCAAAGTCAAGTGCAGGCGACCTAGAGGAATTCATACATTTCTTGCATGAAACAAAGGAGGGAAAAATAATATTAGCTGCGGACTTAAATTTACAAGAAACAGACTAGAATAATATTGATTCAATAACATAAGTAAGGAAATTATTCACAATGTATATTCAGGAACAACAATTACTTCAGATTGTAAAAAAACCTACCATGGGATGGAAGTTACTAGGCATTGTGTTCTTAAAGAAATTACTGTTATGTCAAGTCAAGTTTTATCACCATTGATGTGCAGTGACCATGGGGTTATAAAGGTTAATTTGTTGTTAGATAATTCTGCCAAACTTAAATGTAAACAATGCACAGGAGTTTAGTTACAGATTATATGGAAGCAAAACAGTCACTATGTAAAAGTAACTGGAGTGAGGTGTTCAGTGGAAAAATTGCAGATGGAATGTAGAAATTTTAAAAGAGAAATTGTTTGAGTGCAAAAAAATAAAAAAATATATTTAACATCAGGATCTAGGCATACAGTGTCAGCGAGATATATTTCCATAAGAACGTGATATCTGATGAAGGTGAGAGACAAAAAATATAAGAATGTCAGAGACGTCGAACTACAACTTTGAAAACTGAAATAAGCTGGACAAGCAGAGTAAGCATAGTGTGAGACAAGATCAAGAACAATTTGAAGAAAATGTATATAGAGGTACTGACCATAATAGGAAACCTTTTTATAGATACATAAGATGTGGAAGGAGCAAAGACACACAAATTGATAAATTGTGTGCAGATTCTAAAATTTATTCTCAGACACAACGGATTATAGATATATTTACAAGATATTATGCAAAACAGTTTGGCTCCGCAAAAGGGGTGATTAGTTGTCCTAGTAACATCCAAATAACCCCAGATACTGGAATCAGATTAGATTATATTGCAAAAGAACTGTGCAAACTGAATCCAAACAAAGTACAGGAGGAGCGGAATTAGTAACAATGACCTGAGAACACATCATCAAGAATGTGTGGTACCGCTATATCTATTATTCACTATGTCATATAAATATGGGGAAATTCCTCAAGATTAGAGACATGCGCTTATTAAACCTGTCTTTAAGGGAAAGGGGAGTAGGACAAACCCAGAATCATATAAACCCTTAAGACTATTTTCATGTTGTGTAAAATAATGGAGAAGGTAGTATTGGAGAAGTTATTGTTAGAACTGGATAGGTTGGGACTTGAAACTATATATCAGCATGCATATGTTGAAAACAGATCTATTGCCACCTGTAACATGATGTTCTTTAACAATATAATAACAGCTCTGAATGAAAAAATGTGCTGTGATGCAATTTATATAGATTTAACTTCAGCATTTGACAGTGTTATACACAAAACACTGATCAATAAATCAGTGCAACTATGTATTGATATACTTTTTGATAAGATGGATAGCTGCATGGCTTACAAATTGGACATGGCAAGTATTATACAGCAAATTAACAGGGGAAATCCTTGGTTACAGTCAGGGTGTCCCACAGGGCTCTGTCATAGGCCCTTATTTGTTTAGTTTGGATCTTTCTGACCTAACTTTTTCATCTGAGGTGTTCTACTGTCTATATGCAGATGACCTGAAAATGGGTAAACTGATTGAATGTGTTACAGATAAGGCATGTCTGCAAAATAACCATTTGGGCACAGGAGAATAATATGCTGATAAATACATCAAACACCGAGCATATGAGATTTGGGAGACATAAACTGAAAGGTGAATATTTAGTACAGCACATAGTGATTGAAAATGTAGACTCGTTTAAGGACCTGGGTATATGGGTAGATTCAGCTATGAGTTATTCTAATAAAATCAACCAATCAATTAATGATAGTTATAGAATTATAAGTTGTATAAAAATATTTATAATGTCTAGGAAATCAAAAATGATGAGGTCATTTTTTCTTAGTTACATTAGACCCAAACTTGAGTATAAAATAACAATATGGAAAGCCTATAAAAAAACAAGCAGGAGTAAACTGGAAAGAGTACAGCAGAAATATGCCAAGGGCATCCATGGATGTGAAAACTGGAACTTGTACGGTGGCTCTTACAGATATGAAAGAGGAGGTCTTATTCAAGTATATAGGGTATTTAGAGAAAACTACTTCTGGGAATGTTTGGGGTTATCAAAAAGTACTAGAGAATCATCAGATAACCTATGTAGAAGATTCTACAGGAATGAGAAGTGTACAAATTGGTTCTCTGACAGAGTAGCTGATGCATGGAACAGACTACCAAATTACATAAAAGTAAGTACTAGTTTAGATATTTTTAAGAACAGTCTGAACACTTATTATGGGAAAAAGTGTTTTGGTATATTGAAAAGCTGGAAGGGCATTAATGCCCGTGCTTGAAATATTCGTATGTATGTATGCAAGTCTGTCTTTAACAGTGTCAGAGTGCACTTTATAGAGGATGAAATCATTAGTGTATACAGGCAAGAAAATGTTGGCAGGAGTGTGGACTCACATCCCAGTGTAAAATTGTCTTCAGACTGATAGTTAAATGAGCACACACTCAAGTTGACTGCTGTGAGACTAGAACACCTACCTATCTAGTTACTCAAGCAAGAGATAAGTGCTTCAGTGTCCTATTTTGTAATCAATGATCTTATAATCTATAAACCTTCCTTCAAAGATATCCTGCTGGTCAGGTTTTGCTCTCTACTTCCTAACAGACACTGACACTTATTCATACTGCTCTTACTCAAATTGTTTCTCTTATATTTTTTTCACTTCTTCTAGACTTGCTATTCCCATTATTTATATTCTCCTGTCTTTAGTGGAACTGCATGCTTTCAAGGAAGTCATTCTTGGGGGTCTAGATTAGATAAACAAAAGTTTATCGAACGGTCACATGAGCGAAAATTGTGGAACTTGAAACTGCAATTGTGATATCGCAGTACAGTAAAGATGGGAATATTTGCCCTTTCCTCACTGTAGTGCAATCTCAGAGTTGGAATATATATTTAGTGGGGGGAGGGTGTGGGGTGCAGCCCCCCACAATTGCAGTTTCGAGTTCCTGGATTTTCGATCATGTGAGCGTTCAGTTAGATAAACATTTGTTTATCTAATATAGACCCCATTCTTGGTCTCCACCTTTCCTTTCTTATTTCTCATTGCCTGAGACAGTTATTAAACCACTTTCATCTCTGAGTTAGTATTTGTGAACAGTCAGCATTTACTCAGTGCACTCATCTGTCTCTTTAGTGTGCTTTCATTTTGCTATAAAAGTGTCTCTGCAAGCAAATAGATGTATGTTAACAGTGAAGTCTGCAGTTTGAACATCAGCCTGTGTGCTATATTTTTATCTAAATTATAAATACTATGACAGCCTAAAACAAAGAACTTTGTCCACTATAATAGCTCTATTTTCTTAGACCACATTAGTTCCACTGGTACTTTCCCCTTTAACTGTGCTCAGTTCATTGTTTTAGCAGTCGACTGTCTCCCTTCCTTAAGTTAATTTCTCTTCTTGTGTAACCACTTTGAGTTCTGACCCAGTAATTTTCCACAGCTGCACTACTGCATTCTGGCTTACTGTTTTCATTGTTTGATGGTTTGTGGGGGTTGGAGTGGCCTTTGGACTTTGCTGGAATGTACTTAGAACAATGCCACTAGATACTTTTGTGAACACTTTAATAACATATTTTTACAGACTTTAAATAATCTAGCAGCAGTGCATAATAAATGAGTAGAGTCCAGCCCCACAGCACAGCTGATAAAAGAAACAACAAAATCATGACCAAAAGGGATAAAGCCTGGACAAACTGGTATAAAAATAGAACTCAAAATGCCTTCCAGCAACTTAGACATCTTAAAAACCTTGCTAAACTCCCAGTCAATCAAGATAAGCAAAGATACTATCCAACCTATAAGACAAACATAAAAGAAACCCAAAATATTTTGGATATCACTTAATAAACTACTCCACCCTGGGAAGACCACCAGTCCCTCTCCAGAAACTGACAATAAAACAGACTCCCTCCGCACTCAGTTTAATTCCTACTTTATACAATAAAAATTATCTCTCTTAGACACTAAAACATTTGGCCACACTCTCTTCCCCTGTCCAATCAAACCCACCCACATCTCTTCAATTTTAGTCCAGTGCCTACATCGCTCATAAGGAAATTGACCCTTAAACATTACTTCCATAGCTGTAGGCCAGTTACCATCAGACTACCTAAAAATAGCCACAGAAGTCATAGCCTTCCCTGTGCCCATACTAATTAATAGGGTCGTAGCAGAAAAATATGTTCCATCACTGCAGAAAAAAACCTACATCATACCACTGTACTAAAGCAGCACATCTACAGAGTTTAATAAATACTGAACAATAGTAATCCCCCCCTGCAAAATATTAGAGAAATGCATCCATATGTAGCTGATGCAATACCTAACCTCAAATAACCTGCTCTCATAAACATAATGTGGCTTTCGGACTCAGCACAGGACCATTACTGCTCTACTACATTTTACCAATATAATAAACCAACAAAAAAACAATGGTCTGCTTGTGTCCACCATGTTCTTAGACTTTTCAAAGGCATTTGACACTGTCTCACACCAGCAACTGCTCATTCGACTCTCTTCTATAGGACTATCACAATATTCTTTGTTGTGGCTTATTAGTTACCGGTCTGGAAGGCAATAAGCCATTAAATGGCAACAAACCTACTCATCCTTTCAATCAGTTACTACAGGTGCCCTCAGGGCTCTATCCTGGGTCCGCTCCTATTTAATATACTTATTAATGACCTCCACACCTCTACTCACCATTCTAGTTTAGTTCAGTATCCAGACAACTTAACATTAGTATTTGTGGCCTCAGCAATAAATAAGCTCCAAGACATTACCCCCAAATCTTTTTTCTCTGTAGAAACCTGGGTCAAAGAATCAAACCTCCTACTCAGCCCCAAGAAAACTAAGTTAATGCTTTTTACCTCAAGCAGATGCCAAAATCAAAAGCAATTGTACCATAACATCAGCAAATAATGACTGTAACTCACAGTAAACATCAAGGCATTATAATAGATGACAATCACCAATATGACCAGCACATACTGCACACCATTAAATCTACTAACCAGAAACAGGCTCCCTTAATAGGATCAATTAATTCCTTACAGATACTGCAAGAAAAGCTTTAGCTACCACCTTCTTAATTCTAACTCTCTTATACACCACTTCTATCCTAACAAACCTAAACAATGTTCAAAGAAAGAAACGTGCTGCCTGCTACAATAAATTAGCTAAAAATTGCCACCGATCTTCTTCATAGTACCCACCATTGTCATAGCTTATAGTAGTTAAACTGGCTTGAACTACACAAGTACTTAACATATTCACAACTACAGCACACAAACCTATTCTTCATCCAGAAAGATACCTTGTACTACATAACCTAACTGACCCACTGTTCAGCAAGGGACTTCCACTCTAGTGACAATTTTTTATTACTTACAAATATGTCAAGTAATGCTGCAAGAGACTCAGTCTACTCTCAATATGTTGCTAACCTCTGAAATAGTATCCTCACACAAATAAAACTCTCAGACAAACTCAATAGTTTTATATCACTGCTTAAACAACATCTTAACCAGCCCTGGTCCTGCACATGGTCATCTCAAGGTTGAGAGTTTGTGCCCACCGCACGATACTCTCCAATTACTCACCTTAAACAGAATGCTCTCGACCTCTCACTGAAATGACAAAACAATTTTTATACATAACTGCTGCCTGTACATTCCATTAATTGTATGTGGGCTTTCTCTTTAGTAACTTCCACTACTGTAAAATGTTAGAATGCATAAATGTTACTGCAGTATTTGTATAAAAGTAAATAGAAATATAACTAATCTGTGTTTAACTGGAACTAAGTATAATGCAATGTAAGCAAATGGAGCTTTTCTCCCCAGGCCTCCACTGAAAATGGGCATTACCCAGTCGGACTTTCTCGGTAAAGAAATACAAATAAATAAATAAAATGAGAGAACACAGTGCTTAACACTTATATCACTGCAGAAGTCTGACTTTAACAGTGTCAGAGTGTACTTTATAGAGGATGACATCATCAGTATATGATGAGAAGAGGATATCGGGAGGGCTGTATGAAATTGCTCTGGAGTCATTTAGCAGTGTGAAAGTATCTTCTGAATGTACTTGAGTGAAGGGAGCAAGACCTTGACTCATGCTCTTCTGACTACACACACAAGTTGACTGCTATGAGATTAGAACTCCTACCTATCTAACTGCACAAGCTACAGAACACAGTACTAAATGCTCACACCACTACAAAAGTCTAAGCTTAGTATTGACAAAGTGCACTATGTCACAGGTAACATGTATACTGTTATGGGACTTGTTTGCAAAGCCAGGACTTGTGATATGATTGTGTGAGAGAAATTTTCAAAAGTACATATAAATACATCTTGGCAACCTAGGTGAGAGAAGCTGTCATGAATGTATATTTGAGACAGACATGTACCTGTTTCTCAGGATGTTGTTTGTATCACACACACACACACACACACACACACACACACACACACACACGCACACAAACTCACAAACTTTGTAAACAGCATTAGTGCAATGATGGAGTTATGTGTCTTCATATTTAGATGAAGGTATGTCCACAATAATACAAGTTACTGATAATGTCAGTGGGATATGATCATAAATGACCAATGTCCAGTGTCATTATAAACCCTTAGCAAATGTAACAATGCAGTTATGCTCTGTGATTCTGGAGTCTGTTTGACAATGGCCCAAGTCCTGATATATCATTTGCAAGTGCATTACTGCATCGCACACGTGGATATCATAAAGTATGTGTTCAGTGAATGCACATGTCACTATCCTTCTCTTGTGTTTATAGATGCATGTTACCATGTATTGGAGGATTACTGCAGAGTAACTAGAATTAGACATGCTAAACACTGCTTTACATATCACATCACTGAGAAACTGATTTGCACTGATGATGGCAAACTGCTAGCTCATGCAAGATTCAGAGTTTGGGAATTCAACTCAGATTTGTGAAGTAACAGTGTCCACGGGTGCTCATTGTCAAACTGTGTGTAAATAGGGATGTACAGTAACTGATCTGGTTGGTGTTAACAGCATAATACATCTGTTTGTTGTTAATGTTTCATGTGTCAGGCTTGCTAGATATATTATTGGAGAAAATGGTAGCAGACAGCATGATGTGCATGCTATACTCTATCTTTGAAATGTTGGCACCAATGTTTTTTATATAAATACCTGCTGTGCTTGTCTTCTCTGTTTGCATAACAGTAAGCATTGAGCAAATGTGGGTCTTTGCTTAACTTTAATTTGGTTTGCCTTCCTTCACGTAAACAGGCTCAGCAGAGGTGCACTGCTGTCAGCACTCTGGACAGTACTGTGTTTGGAAAATACACCTGCTGCCTACCTTCCCTGTGGCACCAGGTATAAGTGCAGGGAGATCATTACCAGAACACAGGTGATCCAGGGTTCAAAGCTAGGTGGTTTTCTTTCTTTCTTTCTTTTTTTTTTTTTTACAAATGGTGCCAGGATGTCATTAGCTAAGTAAATCTTATCAGGACTGCAAATGTGACTATCAATGACTACACTGAAGTATGTGTCTTCCCCAAATTGTATCAGTAATGCCTACCTCAATACACTTCTATAACTAGCAGCTATTTTGATGGCCTCACTGCAAATCACACGTTAGCTGTGTGTACAGTTTGCTTATAAATGACAAGGGGTGGTACATCTTTTAAATTGACTATTATGACTGAGAAGATATGCTAACTATTTGTGTAGGGCCAGACATCCGAGAAAGTGTGGGCTGTATGCTTCTTCACAGTAAGGACAGTTTCTATATCATATTAGATGAACATTCCATCCATTATAACCTGAACATGACAGAGATGGAATCCTACAGTAGATTTGGAATCCTTGCACACTAGCAGAGCAGTGATCACTTCTTGAATCAAGATAACATGTTTGTATTATCCATCAGAAGACTCATGTCAGTCTGAAAAATCTATGAGATGACCTGTGCATCAATCAGACTACTAGATACACACTCATGAAGAGGAGTACTAGAGAAAGGGTGCATACAAGGAGAGATGAACATACACACAACAAAATCTGGTTTAATGAAACATGCATGGACATGCTTTGGGTATGTTCTCATCATTAACCTGCCATGCTTTGTGGCATGAAGTGACTGATATGGGGGTAATGAAAGGTTAGGAGAAGGACAACAGGCTTATGACAAGCAGAACAAGGCTCAATAAATATCTCATAGTTGTAGGGATGGATGTCACATCAAATACTCTTTTCTGGCCAGTATCCAATATATTTCCATGAGAACTCATAACTGTAGCAAATGTTAAGATTTGGTGATTAAACATGACATAGACACTAAGAAGTGATGTGGAATTCAACTGGAATTGAACCCTTGATGCTATGGGTGAAAAAGTGATTTACGTCAACAGTCTAAACAGGAAGCTACATTTTTCTATATCCAGCAGTGTGAAAAAATGTCATAATAACTGTTTTAAAACAGTGGCTTTACTCTACTTTAACTCTGTGTTCCTATAGTGCAGCATGTTTAAGCACCATTGTGGGGAGATAACTGGACTAGTGCTGCCAATGATAACAAAATCACCAGGTTTGGCTACAGGATATGAAGAGCCATTCACTGCTGCTAGGCATTGGTGCATGATGCCAAACTCCACACAAATACAGAGGACCAAAACTGAAGGCTTTTTATGGGCCATTTCTGGCTGTGTGTGTGTGTGTGTGTGTGTGTGTGTGTGTGTGTGTGTGTGTGTGTGTGTGTGTGTGTGTGTGTGTGTGTGTGTGTGTGTGTCATTCTATTTTTTTGACCAGATTACAGGTGTGAAAGTTGTGTAGATAAGTAAGTGGTAGAGTCAGAGAGGGGGCAAAGAGAAGAACAAAGACGAAGCAATAAAAGAATTTGCAGGAGGGAATTAGGAAAGAGCCATAGATCTCCCCTTCAACAGCACAGTAATGTGAACATGAATAGAAAATGTGATGAATTTGGACTGTCATCACAACACAGGTGGGTGACAACAGTGCAATGATGATGTACGGCCAATTGGACCAAATTAGGTGTGTTGAGAAGACAAAAATGAGAAGTGGAGAGCTATGTATAGGACATTCTTTTTTTCTTTTGGATTCAAACAGAGATGAATGTTGGGGAAGGGACATATGAATGTGAGGGTCTGGTAGGTAGGGTAGAAGAGAAAGCAGGTGCAGATATACAGGACAGTCAAGACAGACATAGGGATGGTGATGGACATAAAAAGTAAAGGGAAACCATGATTGGGGAAGGTAGGGGACATCAAAGGCACATGCATATTAAGAGTGAGAATAGTGAGAATCTAGTCCTCACCCTCAGGACTGTCATCACTCTCCCCTTTCTCACTTCCCTTTGAGACTGCTTGATGTGGGAGTCTCTTTTTTATTTTAATGAGCAACCACTCCTGGCAGCTGATGTGGACACCCAGGCCAGCCTTTACTAGATGATGCACATTCCCTGGCAGTTCCTGATGGGTGACATAATCTCCTCCTCCACCAATATTCTTAGAGGACACCACTGCATCAGCAGCTGGGGCATTGCTACCTGAAGTGGATGTTTCAGGTAGTGCAGGGCTGAGGTAGTAGTGCCAGGCTGGATCCCAGAGGTGCTGGGTGTTGGTGTAGCAGCCACTGGAGGGTTGGCAGGCAAAGCCGCAGTGGTTGGCCTAACTCCATATGTTGAAAAGCATTTGGTTTGTTGCCAGAAAGGTATGGCATCAGAATGGTGTGATTCCAGCAACCCCTCCCCCCCAAAAAGATAAGTTGTGGAGTGAGATAAAAAACAAAGGAGATGATTAGAGCCATGATACGTCACATTCATACTTTGTTGCAATATATATCCTTTTCTTATTATATTAGCTATAGAGCTTTCACAATCCAAAAAAAATGGCTGTGAATTGTTACAAGTAATTCTTGGAATATGACTTTTTTTATTTGTTTACCAGGAAAGTCCGACTTGGAATAAAGCCAATTTTCAGCACAGGCCTGAGGAGAAACATCTTTACAACAGGGGAGGAAACCCACACAAATGCAGGAAGGACATGCAAACTCTGTACAGAAGGCACTCCAGCCAAGAACTGAAACAGAAAACCTCTTACTGTGAGGTGACAACGCTACTGCTACACCACTGCGCTATCCACATATTCCATATATGTTGTTAAAGATACTGCAGATTAACTTAACAATCATGGCATTAAAGCCAATATTGCTGCATTTCAAATGTAAAAATGATACTTGTTAAATGTCAGTCTGTAGGTTACTGCTGAAAATTTAATCCACACAATCTGAATACACTATTATACTTGCCCAGTACAATTACCAAAACCTATAGAAAGCATATGTGCTTGCTGTCACAGTTAAGATATGTATGCTGAACTTGATACTGATCTATGGAATCACAATATATGTATTTAGTACTTGATATTATTAGTAAAAATGTACTGTGCTGGAACTTCCCTCCTCATGCCTCCTCTGAAAATGGACACTGTTGTCCAGTCTAACCATCCAGGTAAACAAATATTAAATAAATAAATTAATGAATAAATCAATTTTGTTTGTGTCTTTTGGCTTTTCCCAGTTAGGGGTCGCCACAGTGGAACTCCGGCCCGCTAATGATTGGCAGTAATGTTTTACGTGCTGGCTTGCCGGGCCTAACGCTCAACCTTCAATGAAGGTACGCCCGTTCACGCATGTCGCCACACAGAAGGCACTCTAACTGAGAATCGAATGGGCACAATGTCTAACTGTGAGGCGACAATGCTACCACAGCACCATTAATGAATAAATAAATAAATAAATAAATTACTTTAGTACTAGAGTTTGGTGCTATGATACATACCTCACAATACAATCCATTTTACAGTTATACTTGGGTTACAGGAGGGGTGTAGATCATTGTCAGTAAGCTATTATGTCCATTAGAGATATGCAACTGCATTCTTTATTACATAATCACCATTGTCATGCTAAACCAGTTACACACATAATACACGATACCTACAAAAGTAGGTATATGCTACAGCAATTATACCTTTCTGTCAATCAGCCTGCTATACATAGCTTTTGGTATGCAGTACTCCCTTTATAATCAAAGTTTTAAGAAAAACGACAGTGGGACACCTTTACTAAAAAAACTAAAGTATGCTGAATTTGATCCCTGGCTTACTTGTGTTCTAACTCCATGTCCTCCAGCAGACCTGCAACCAGTGATGTTCCACTATGATCCATTCTGGGACCCCTACTGTGCGGAATCTACTTCTCCAAAGTGCAGTCTAAAACTGAAGAACTGTGATTGACAAAGCATGCTCATGACTGAAACTGGGAGTGATCATTGAAACCCCTAGCAATGTCAACATCTTGCAAGAAGGGCTTTCACAGAATCATGACTGGTGCCAGAGTCATGGTCTTAACTCATTATATCCGAATGATGCCTCCAGGTGCATCTATAGTTAACTCCTACTGACGCCTCTAGGCATCAAATATTCTTTATTCATATTTGCATTTATAATTCCAAAACAATGTTCTGTAAAAGGTTTTAGAAAATTTCATCTTAAAGCTTACACAATGGAAAACTCAAATGCATTAATATTTAACCTCTGTCTATTCCAGATAAATAGATATTAACTATTGTTTTTATGGTATTAATTTATATAGATATAATTTTCACATTTTTCTAAATATCTCAACAACCAAGTAACGCAGCTAGAACAACTTAGCCTCGCATGAAAGCTGTCAGCAAGATGAATAAAATGCTGCTGACAGTATGTGTATAACTTGAGTGGTTGCTGAGATATTATAAGTTGTTTACAAAATATTACAAATGTAACAGTTACTGTGTTTACTGTGACTTATAAAATTTGGTTTAAGACCTAGAACCTAAAGAATTCTATCCACTATAAAACAGCTGGTGCTGAAAAGTTTGATATTTATACTTCTTTCATAACCCCTATGGTTCCAAAGATATGAACATTTGTTTGAAATGTGAGGACATAATTGCATTCTGTCAAAAGGCTTAGGCTCCACCCATTGGAAGTTACAGTGCAAACTTCCTGAACCCCACTGGAGTGAATGAGTTAAACTTAATGGACAAATATATATTATCATCCCCTTTGGCGAGGGTGATGCTCCTGCAAATTTCCACATCAATAGCAATACCCTAATTACACTGTCAGTGGTGAGAGATCTGGGCACACATGTTGACTGCAACCATAACTTCTAACACCATGTATCCACAGTGGTAAGAAGGGCATTTGATATTGCTCATCTCAAAATAAGGGCATTGCCTCCAGGAAAAAAATGAGTTTATAACCCTCCCTGTACTCTTCCCTCATCAGGCCAACAGTAGAATACAACGCTCCCTTCAGTATGTTTCTTTCCAAACACCTGCAGCAATTGGAGATACCACAAAGGTTCCTTATGAAGAAAATATAGGGTCTTTAAGCTCTGTCTTATGCGGACAGACTGAAATCATTGTTACTTTACTCTATGTCATACAGATTGCTGAATGGCGACCTGTGCCTTGCATATAGTGCAATCTCTGACCCTGCTTTGATGGAAATGCTGCACATTTGGAAGTCAAATGGCACATGTGTCACTTACTCAAAGAATCTTAACCTGGTATGTAAAGTCAAATGAACTTGCTGTAGAGACAGATTTGTCCCATAGAGGTCGCCCCACCTTTGGAACAAGCTTCCTATTCATGTTATATTTAAGCGCAATTTGGATGATTGGATGGGTAACCAGAAAATAACCCTGGGGGCTCCACCTGTGTCTCCCTTGGACAGGACAATAGGTGCTGCTTTTAGTGTCTGCTTAAACCAGACACCTTTGGGAACATGGGTTAAACTTGGCTAGGCCTAAGGACCCTGGGGCCATTAGTCTAGTAACTTCCTATGATCCTATGACAATAAATTCACTGCACTTACACTTGGTGCCACAAGGAAAGCTAGGTAGCAGGTGTATTTTCCACACTCAGTACTGTCAAGAGGGTTGAAAGCTGTGCATAACCCCTTACCATGCTTTCATGGAGGAAGGTGAACCAAGTTAAGTAGTGAACCCTGTTGTAAAAGGCAATAGTGAACATATATTACTTGTGTAATCACTGACCCTTTCTACATAAAAATAACTACTTTGGGACTATAAAACCACTTTACCTATGTTATTGCTTTTTTTCTTTACTCAACATATTTACACCTTCTGCTACAAAGTCAGTTGTGAAACAGGTGGGATTTCTGCACTCAGTACCATCCATGTTGTTGACTGCTGCACAATGCCTCTAAGTGTGTTTGTGCTTTAGGAGGCAACTAAAATAAAACTGTCAGTTTTAAGTAGCTAACTGAGTTTGTGCTATGCCATGTGCCATGCACATGGAAAAAAGTGGAAAAATACAATAAAAAAAGGATAAAAAAGGGAAACAATTTAAACCATGAGAATACTACGCTTACATAACACTGTTGTAGTGGGTTATCTCTCTTTGCCACAGGCACTACTTTGCAATAGCAATCCAATAATGTACATACCAGCAATTAATATTTCACACCCAGTAATAAACAGTTCATACAACTGGACATTCTCAGTTAATTGAAAATGTGAGCATAACATATTAAGCAGTGTGACTGTTCACTCATTATTTAGGAATTTGTTTGCAAAACTGTAGCTCTACCTTCTCTTTGTATTTTGCAAATCATTCCTTTTTCTCTGCTTTACTATCACACATAAAATCTCTAGTTCATATTCTCCTATATTTCTTTTAAGGTGTGATACAAATGCATGTCAATCAACAGCAATTTTCAGCAAAGGCAGGAAACTGTGCTATTATGAGAAGAAAATATACATGTGGGATGTTGGCTTCTATCTGAAAGCTCACTGTAGATAGTGCCACACCTTGCAAGTGTACCCTCACTGACACACCCACTTCAGTAAAGGGTGTCTGTGCATTGTTTTGCTTCAGTCAGAGTAATCATTCACAAATGCGAGCCGTTAGCATCTATCTATGATGCACAGGCTACACTATGTTTACATAAGCTACATGAAGTCAAAAGTTTGGTATTCAGCAATTCTAAGTAGTTTGTATCTCATTTACAGCTTTGCAGTGCTCGAGAAGCTGAATCTACATGGAAAGATAGCCATGTAGATAAGGAACTTGAAGAGGAGACAGATTTCATTCATTATTATTGCTCTACTTGTGGGAGTGTTGGTATAAGTACATTTTTGGAATGCTTTTTTCTGTAGTGGGTATTTCAGTTGCATGGACCAGTTTACTTGATAAACTGCATGAAAAATAGTTGTGTAAAATCTTACCATAACAATAGATATTCCTCTCTTCTATGTTGCAGTATTCTAACATTGAAGAGGAGGAGACAGATTTCATTCATGATTATTGCTCCACTTGTGGGAGTGTTGGTATAAGTACACATTTTTGGAATGCTTTTTTCTATAGTGGGTATTTCAGTTGCATGGACCAGTTTATCTGATAAACTGCATAAAGAATAGTTGTATAAAATCTTGCAATAACCATAGACATCCTTCTCTTTCATGTTTCAGTATTCTAACATGAGGGAGATCCTCCACCCGAGATGACCCGAATGTCCGGCTCATATACCAAAGCATAGTCTGGATGCGGTGTGGTGTGTGGGAAGTTACATGCAGGGAACATAAACCATGGGCCATAAATGTGACGTTTGCATGCACAGACCACAGAACTGAATTCCCCAGTCAGACAATAGTCTAAGGTAAACTGATAAGGATGCCATCCAGAAAAGGAAAAGGTCCTGGGGGTAGGAGGGTGGGATAGGAATACTGCAATATGGAAGAGAAGGACATCTGTGGCTATAGTAAGATTGTATACAGCTATTCTATGTCCTTTTTTCTTATGTTGCAATATTCTAACATGAGAGGGAAGAGTACTAAAGCTCAACATGTGTTATGGGCGGTAGAAGAGGATGCATTCTCTAAAAATCCATGGAAGATAGCTTTAGCAAATCCTGCCATAGCCCTAGAAATCCAGTCCAGTTTACAATGCTTAGTGAAAGTGTAGACAGAAGCCCATGTGGCTGCCTCTAAAATGGTGGCTGTATCTAGCCCTTTGAAGAATTCCCCTGAGGAGGCCAAAGCTCTGGTGGAGTGGGCTCTCACAATGTAGGGTAACTGTTTTCCATGGCAGGAGTAGCAGAATGAAATTGTGTTGAAAATCCATGAATAGATAGTTTGTTTGGGTACAGCTTTCCCCAGAGTCCTGTGGTGAAAGGATACAGACAAATGGTTGCACTTTCTGATGATCTTAGTCTTATCCAAATAAAATCTAAGTTGTCTGTAAACATCAAGGAAATGGAACACTCTCTCACTGTCATACTGTGGGGAAGGAAAGAAACTGGGCAAGTGAATAGATTGGTTAAGGGATAGTTCATTGACCACTTTAGGCATGAATAAGGGGTTTGTATGAAGAGAGACCCTATCCTTATGAAAAATTAGGTAAGGTGGGTTAACCATCAGTGCCTGTAACTCTGAGACTCTTCTGGCTAAAGGTAAGGCTACAAGAAGCACTGTTTTCAAAGTGCACATATTTAAGGTGGTTGAAGCTGCTGGTTCAAATGGAGCAGTTGTGAGTTTTATAGAATAAAATTCAAATCCCCAGGAGGAGGGATGGATTTCTTTGGTGGCCTGATGTGAAGGACCCCTTTAAGAAAGAGCTTCACCTTCAATCTGGATAGTAGTGGTGGACATAGAGGTAAGCAAGCAGAGATAGCAGACAAATAGACTTTCACTGAGAAGTATGAAAGTTCACATTTTAGGAGTCACACAAATAAAACAAAACTAGAGGTATATCCATCTGAAATGGATCTAGTTACCTGTGAGGACACCAACTGGTGAAACTTTTCCATTTGGATAAATAGGCCCCGGGATTCAATAAACTCCATGCAGGAATAGTGCTATTTCTGCACATAGTAGTTTACGTCCATGTAGCCACAGTAGCTCGCCTTGCATATTCATGAAGGCACACTGCTGTTAATGCTAAATGGACATGAACCGTGAATGAGTGAAGGGGGCATGTTTAAGTAGTGATGCCCCTGCGCCATACGGCACTTTTAAAAGTATTTCAGTGTCTGCAGACTGAAATAAAATTAAAATGATCATTTCAGTGTCTGCAAACACTACAATAGCTAGGATAGCAAGAAACTATGCAGGGGTTGTGGTTCTGTCACACACCTACCCATACAGCACTTTGCAAGTGCTGTCAGTGTCTGTGGACACTGACATCTAATAAAATAGCTATGTCAGTGTCCACAGACACTGAAATAGACTATAAGAAATGCAGGGGTGTGTGAGGGTTCTGTCACACACCTCTGCATCCATAGCCACCTATATTTCTCCCTTCTAGAGCAATAAACAGTACAAAGCCAAAAATAATAGGGGGACAAAGTCACAAAAATAGGAAAAAATAGTGCACTGACAAACGTGAAAGCTGATAGAATAAAAGGTTTGCAGTAGCATGGACTTCCTGCAAGGTATGAAGATTGAAACAGAAATGCCTACCATGTGAAAGTGTTGTACAGATGTCTGCAGAATGTCCAGATGCCTGCTTCACATACTTCTCACCCTCCTAGAGCAATAAAGCAGTAGAAAGCCATAAATAATGGGGGGAAAAAACACAAAAATAGGGACATGTTAAATATTGTACTGACAAATCTGAAAGATGACAGAATAAAAGGTTTGCAGTAACAAGGACTTCCTGCAGGGTATGAAGACTGAAATAGAAATGTCTGCTAACTGAAAGTGCCATACATCCATAGCATTAAACTCCACAGGTTTACACAGAATTCCCAGATGCCTGCCTCACATACCTGTCAACCTCCTAGAGCAAAAAAGCTGTGGAAGGCCAACAATAATATAATATTTTTTTTCCATATTAAGGAATGTTTAAGTATAGCTGAGAGGGTGTGGGCATTATGGCCCTTCTCTTAGCATTGCTTAAACACTCAGAGGAGATAAATAAAAATATACAGCTAAAATTCCCAAATTGAGATAGTGTAGTGGTTAGAGTCCTGGCTTTGTATGCAGGCCTTCACAGTTCAAGTACCAAGACAGGCAATTTATTTTTACATGAGAAAGCAGTGTTAAAATCATTATTTTCATCTTAAAGCATCTAGTAATTGATTTTTGTCAACCAGGGTAGTGTAGCTGGTGTAAAACAGAAGTGTGAGTGCATATAACAAGTGAAACCACCCTTGTATACATAAGAGTCCCATACAGTATAGTCATGCCTCTTACTAATGTAATGAAAGCACATAGAGGGATGTCATGTAAAGTAAATCATATATACTTACTAAATGAAGTCATTATTCTAATACTTTTTTAAAAATGAAAAGTGAGCAATGGTTAGCAATGCTCAGCTATACTTAGCAGGTTTAAGCATCTCTTAGATGTGAATGCCAAGCAGCAGGTAGCTCAGCTAAGCAGATATGTGCATTGTTAAGCAGTGATCAGCAATAACCCCTTTAAGCACTGTTCAACTCAGCTTAACAGATTTGCGCACTGCTTAGCAGAGCTTAACATCCTCAAAATGGTCCAATGATGGCAAAGGGTGGGAATATTACCTAATTTAAATGGTGCAGGTGGGAATACAGCCAGAATCTGTTGTAATTCTTCTGTGCAGGTACTAAGGTTGGTGTAGGTGAAGGAGCATGCTTTCGGGCACAGTGCTAGAACATTCAGGAGTCCATGGTCATGGCTGGACTACTTGTAGAAAACCATGAGAAGAGACTGCTGCAGGGTCAGTACCAGGGCTCACAATGCAAAGCAAAGGCCTGGGACTGTCTCGCATGTGATCTCACCAGTGCTACTGGCATCATCTGGATTGGTGAGCAGGTACTGCACCACTATGCCGACCTAAAGCAAATGAAGGAGGTGCTCTTGACCCAGTGGATCCAAGATACATGGGCATGGAATGCTCCAGTAATGAGTAAGTATCACTATCAAGTAGTTTGTAAGAAATACTAGCCTGGGAATGTGATAGACAGGTATGCATAATGTTTGTTTTTCTCCCCCACAGCTGCAGCAGAGAGGGCTAGTAACATAAAAGCCCATGCCAACAGACTGCTGAGGCTGTGCCAACAGGCTGGTGAGTACAAATCTATTTTACAGTATATTGTTCAAATAACTAAGAAGGAGTGCATTGCTTACGGCTAGTAGGTATACGGTTACTGTATGAACTGAATAAATAAAAAAGTTTGACTGACTAATATTAATGTGTAATAAAGATCCCTACAAAAATCTGTTGTGTTTATTCTGGTATGTTGTTGCAGACATAGAATGTATACAGGTTCATCACAGCAAACATGGCTGTGACAGCATACATTAACCGAGGTTGTTCTGTGAACCAGCTGTTAAGAAAAACTGTAGATGGTGGAGCTATAAAACAAGATACAACTGAAATGAGAAATATGTACTGCACTAAGCTCTGAACCCTGAATAGTAATGTATAAAGTTTCAAAGTGTGTTCCATCCAGCATTGCCTTGTGTTAACCTTTGCTTTCCAGATTGTAGTAATCCAAAGGATTAATGCACAGTACTATAACTATCTGTCATCTATGCATCACAGGATTACAAGTTCAGACTGTCTAACCAAGAGACTATTAGGCAGAAACCAGTGCAACAAGAAAGAGCAGCTCCCCAGTAGCTCAGTTGGATGAAACACACACGCAACACAAACACACCAAAACAACATCAATCCACACACATACACTCAAAATCCTACATCCAACCCTACACTAAACTGTACATACACTACTACCTATCCACTTACCTTAACTCAAACCCTAACCCTAAGTCCGTCACTATCGCACACTCACCTGACCTGTGCCCTAACCCTAACTCACCTATCCCGCCCTAACCCTAAAGTATTTCACTATCACACACCCACCTCACCCGCACCCTTACCCTAACTCACCTAACTCGTACCCTAACCCTAACATCCATGCAATCGCACACTTACCTGAACCTGACCCATAACTTCCCACCAGAGTCCTGATACTCGCGAAGCCACAGAAATGGCCCACCAAATTCTTTCCCTGAGAATAAAATCGGTGGGCTGCGGCTTCCCGATTATCAGTGTTCGAACTTTACAGTTCTAACATCTGGTATTCGATATTCAGCCATTTTGATGGACTGATATAAACCCATCCAGAGCATGTATGCTGTGGTCTAACTGTGTCATGAATGTCACCAGTTGGCTATTGTGAGGACTGTGTAATGCCTTTGTGCCACCTCACCTGCATGTTTCTGTGTGTGTGTCCATGTGTGTGTGTGTGTGTGTGTGTGTGTGTGTGTGTGTGTGTGTGTGTGTGTGTGTGTGTGTGTGTGTGTCTGTACCAGCAAACCTTATAGTGCAGGTATTAATTTACATATGTTGTCTTCCCCTCACAGGTGGACATGGTGGTCAAGGTCCATCCCACTCACAGTCTGAGGGCAGTGTTTCTGCAGACTCTGACAATGATGGTGGTCATAGTGGGGCACAGCTGTGGTTGTCAGGGGCTGATCTGTGCTATCAGTTGACATCTCACAGTCATCCACAATGTCCCTGCACACAGTCACAATGCCCACACATACCCCGTCCCCAGCAGCCACAGATAATGGACAGTTTGGCATGTGATGGCATGGAACAGGCTAGTTGTTGACTATGGCAAGTGTGAGTGTAGACACTAGCCATAGCAGAGTGCAGGTGGGGTCCCACACAAGTGGATGGACAGGTGTGCTCAGAGGAAGACTGCTGCCCATCAAGCCACTGTCGCAAGTGCCACAGCAAGTGTCACCAGACAATTGTTTTGGGATGTCATGGATGCACAGGCATGTAGTGAATGCAACACCAGACAAATACTCAGGGTCTTGGATGCATCTCTTCCTGGCTTAGATGGTGAGGTGAGACCTTGGCAATCCTCAACTCTGGGATGTCTGTGCTAGAGTGTGTAGTGGGAGATGAGCATCAGCCACATAGACATAGGTCATCACCAACATCAGCTGTAAGTCTACGGGGCCATTCACCTTCACATTCCCATAGTGGCAGTACCACCAGCACTACTGAAGGGGGGTGCTATTCACACTATAATGGAGTAGGCCATGGGCATGTGGTCCTGGCTGGTCCTGTCAGGGACACGGATCCAGCAGATAGCATTCACTTTCAGGAAGCAGTACTGCATCTGGCTCTGGGCCTGGTGATGCCAGTGAGACCCCTGGCAGGACCAGTTCCCATGTCCATGAACAGTGACGGTGAACTGTACACCCTGCCATGTACAGTCCACAGCTGTCCAACATACCCCAGTGTAGGGCAGCCACATGGCATGACTGTGTGCATACAAACACAAAAAAAATCACTGTCACAGCCAGGTCACCTGCAGACACACACACATACACACACACACACACACACACACACACCACCTCTGCATGGCCCATTCATAATACACCCTTTCAAGCAGCCTAGATCTCTGGCAAAACCAAACACCCTGTGCATATGATGATACCTGTGCCACATCCCTGTCATCCATACCACCAATGCAGGGACATGCTGATATGGTTCTGATGCACAAAGTGAATTAGGTACAGTTTAGCTGTGTAATGCTGCATAAGGTGCTGTCAGCTGGCATTTGTAATGGGTACACTTCAGAGTGTGTGTACCTTTTCAGCCATGATGCATTATTGGTGTTAGTAACACTGACAGAATGTAGTCTCACATGCTATATTCTGTAAGTGTTCTAAGTGTCTGTGCATCAGCAGGATGTGGCCCTGGAGCATTGCCAAAGAGGGGCATGGCAGAGTGGTAACACATCGACCATATACATTTACCAGGTCTGTGTAACAGTTATTGTATGTGCCACAGAGCTTACAGGGCTGAGGGATGTATACACGTAAGTCTCTGGTGGTTGACATCAGCAGCCCTTGTAAAGTGGACAATGGTGAGTGTAGTGGGTGGAACACACCTCAGATTGGTAAAAGCCACACCCACAAAGGATATTGTGTTGACCAAACACACAGAGAATACTGTTCACACACACACACACACACACACACACACACACACACACACACACACACACACAGACATGCGCAGGATCACAGTTGCCAGTATTGGGTTTGGAACCCCTACCCATCTAGTTAGTGGTACTACATTATGTGGTTATTGTAGGTGGTGCAGCACTAATAGTGTGATGAATGTTCCAAGGTACCTGTAAAGTGACTAACATCACATGCCCTTGTGAAGTATGGCAATGGGGGTGTTCTGGGTGCGGAAGGCCTCATTCGACTATCACCTATGAGTCTACACACTCAAAAACACTGCTATACACACCAATGCACACACATTTGCCAGTACTGAAATTAGCAGCCCTACCTATCATGTTATTCATTTCATACTGTTAAATAGCTGTTGCACATGGCACAGGGATTATAGGGCTGAAGACTGTCCACAAATATCTCTACAGTTTATGTGAACAGTGATCTTTGTAAAGTGGACCTTGGGATGTGTAGTTGGAGTACCATGAACTCAAAATGTAAAAAAACACCACCCCAATGGATATAGTTCTCACTCAAACACATACACAGGATACAGTTCTTGCACATACACACACACACACACACACACACACACACACACACACACACACACACTTGCCAGGACTGAGATTAGAACTGCTACCTATCTATTTATTGCTAATTCAGTGTTATGACTTTATCGCACATGACAGGGAGCTTATAGTGTGAAGAGTGTCCCACAATTCTTCTAAGGTGAACAACATCACCAGCCCTTGTAAAGTATGGCAATGGGCAGAGTACTGGGAGAATGAGGCCTCAAAATGGTGTATCCTACAAACAGACACACTTACAAATACTTACACACCCACACACACGCACATTTGCTAGCACTCAGATTAGAACCCCTACCTAGGTAGTCATTGGTAATATAGTGTTATACAGTTACTGCATGCACAACAGAGCTTATAGGATGAAGACTGTCCCAAGGTACCAATATAGTGAATAACATCACCAGACCTTGTAAAGTAGGGCAATGGTAGGTTTACTGGGTGTGAAGTGTCTCAAACTACTTTCACCCACATGTTTACACACTCACAAGCACTTCTATACATACTAATGCACACACACATGTTTGCCAGTACTGAGATCCGTATGTTCATAGGCTCATAGGTGTGTACTAGGCAAATGACCATGGAGCCTTTACAAGCCTAGCTCATAGGATTACCCTGGCATCATGCCACCTGATGATAGTCCACAATGTGTCTAACAAGTATAGCCATTGGAGTGATCCCCAGGGTGGGATTTCTATTCCCCATCCACTCATCCAGATTTCTCCTGAGGAGGACCAGTGAGGTGCTCTGCTTGACATGTATGTGAAGTCTATTCCATAGCATGTCCAGCCTCAGGGTTATGAACCTGTCCTCCAGCATGTTCTGTTAATTGTGGAAATGGGGTTGAGGTCTCTGGGGCATGTGGTGTGGATGGATTGGGTTCTTTAGATGTCACATTCCTGACAGAGCTGGGTCAGAAATGGCTTTGTAAGTCAAGCAGAGATTACATCTAAGTAGCCAACATGAGATAGAGAATAGTTGGAGTGTTTGGGGTCTGTCCGTATAGGACAAGTGTTTACGGCCTAAGATCCTTTTTGTGAGGTACTTTTGCACCCTTTCCAGTTGTTGCAGGTGTCCAGTGAGGTACATGCTAAATGGCCCATTGTACACGTTGACTTGACTAATGAGGGGAGAGTAGAGGGAGACAATGATCTCTTACTTCCTGGATGCAACACCTTAGTAATGTGATGTGCCACATAGAAGGACTTTTTGAACACAGTGGCACTGTGGTGGGCAACAGAGAGCTCACTGTCAACCTGTGTCCCCAGTTCTGTTATAACAACATCAGTGTTCAGTGTATTACCATTGATGTGGTGAATCATGGGAACCATGCTGTTCCCAAAGGGGTTGTCGGCACATATTCTGGAATTGAGCTAATGTCCAGGGTTCTGACACCAGTCATAGGTCTCAGTGAGGCCTTTCTGCAGGCTGTCAACATCACATGGGGAGGTAATAATAGTGTCCACCTTGCAATTGTTTGCAAGCATTGTCAGACAGAGTCGATTTGTGTTGGGCTGGACTTAAGAGGTGTAGATACCAAACACAAGAGTACCCAGGACCAAACCCTGTGGGGCTCCACTCATGACTGGTTGGTAGTCTGACATGGAGTCTGCTACTTTCACACTGTGGGCTCTATCTGTGAGACAGTTTGCAAGCCACCTAGTGATATAGGGGTTGATGCTTAGCTGAGTGTGTTTGTCTATGATTCCTGAGTGGGGAATGGTATCCAAGGCATAGAAAGCCCACCTATCTTGTTATTTATTCCATACTGTTACATATCTTATTAAAGGAGAATATAAGGTGTTAAATGAATTAAAAGATAATTTTAATGTTAGAATAATGAAACCAGATAAAGGTGGGGGGGGGGGGCTATTATAATGGATACTATAATATATGAAGGTAAAATTAATCAAATTCGTAGAGATGAAATTGAATATACTGTAGTATCTAAAAATGAAATTTTTGTAGCTTACAAAAGAATTGATATAGAAATTATGTATAATGTATGATGAGGGAATTATTGATTCTTAACTTATAAATTTATTCTGGGTGATGAACCCAAGATACCAGTAATTTTTGGTGCCCTAAGGTGCATAAGAATGTAACTCTCGAGACCTATGTATCAGCAGTGGCTCTCTAAGACACTACCATTAGCTAAAGTGTTGCTATAGGGCAGCCTGTGCACCTACATTTACAATTTAGTCTTGGCTAACAACACTAGGTCAATTTTTTATAAGGAATGAAAGGTTTATGGCATTTACTGACCTAGAGGGATTACCTACGTGGCATACCTAAGGTGGTATATAGAGAATAATAATATTAATGGAATTAATGGTACCAAAAAGAGAGGTACATATACTTGTGGAAAGTGCAAATCAATGGTTACATGGCTAATAAGTGGTATTAGAGGGGACCTGGGGAAGACACTATAGGATATAAGAATTGCGGTGGCAAGTGACACTGGAAGCAAGTAAATCCTCAGGTTTAAATGAAATGAATATATTATTAATTTCTATTGAAATTAGTGCGCTAAGCTATGAATTTAAGCATACTGTTACATAGTTATTGCATGTGGCACAGAGCTTATAGAGTTGCAGAGTGTCTACAGCTTCCTCTACACTGGATGAAAACAGTGGGCCTTGTAAAGAGAACATTGGGATGTGTACTGGGTGGACCACAGCAAAAAATTGGAAAACCTGCCCCCAATTGATATGGTTCTTATGAAAACACACACACCACCACCCACCCACACAGGGTATTGTTCTCTCACACACACACACACACACACACACACACACACACACACACACACACACACACACACACACACACACACACACACACACACACACACACATTTGCTAGGCCTGAGATTAACATCCCTACCGATCTAGTTATTGTACTACAGTGTTATGCATTTAGCATATGCACCACAGAGCTTATAGTCAGAAGGGTGTCTCAAGTATGGCAATGGGAGATCTATGTGGTGAGAAAGGCCACAGAATATTCTAACCAACAGATATACACACGTAAAAACACAAATACACTCACACACACATTTGTTAGGACTGAGATTAGAATCCCTACCTATCTTTTTATTGCTACTACAGTGTTATGCATTTATCATATGCACCACGGAGCTTATAGGCAGAAGGGTCTCCCAATGTACTTCTAAGGTGAGGAGCATAACCAGCCCTTGTAAAGCATGGCAATGGGAGATGTACTTGGTGAGAAAGGCCACAAAATACTTTAATAGACAGATATACACACTTACAAACACAAATACACTCACACACACACACATTTGCTAGGACTGAGATTAGAACTCATACCTATCTAGTTATTGCTACTATAGTGTTATGCATTTATCGCATGCACTACAGAACTGTATATGGAGAATGGTGTCCCACGGTACTTCTAAGGTGAGGAACATCACCCGCCCTTGTAAAATATGGCAATGGGAGATGTACTATGTGAGAATGGCCACAAAATACTTTAGCTAACAGATATAAACACTTATAAACACAAATACACTCACATACACATTTTCCAGGACTGACCTATCTAGTTATTTATACTATAGTGTTACAAAGTTATCGTATGCAATACAGAGCTTATAGGGTTAAAAGGTGACCAAAGGTACATCTAAGGTGACTGACATCAGCAGGACTGCTAAAGTAGGAGAAATGGGAAGTGTACTGGTTGTGAATGGGGTTATCTGCGGTGGTGGTGCTGCAGTAGCGTTATCTCCTCACAGTAAGACGTTGTCCTGTTCGATTCTCAGCTAGAGCATCTTCTGTGTGGAGACATGCATGAATGGGTGTACCTTCGTTGAAGGTTGTGCATCAGGGCCGGCAACTCGACATGTAAAAATCTGCTGTCAATCATTAGTGGACCAGAGTTCGTCTGTGGCGACCCCTAACCAGGAAAAGCCAAAAGACAGAAAAACTGGTTGTGAATGGGCTCAAAATCTTTAACCTACAGACACACACACTTTTACATTTGCTAGGACTGAGATTAGAGCCCCTACCTAAATAGTTATTTGCATTATAGTGCTATGTAGTTATTGCACACACCACAGAGCTAATACAGCACAGGCTAGTCCATCAGTACTTCAACAGTGAAAGACATTAGCAGATCTTGTAAACTAGGGCAATGGGAGGTGTACTGGGTGGGGATGGACTAAAACACTTAATACTACACACACACACACACACACAAACGCACACGCACACACGCACAAACACACACACACGCACACACAAACAAAACCACTGTTACATATGCTGGGACTGTAATTAGAACCCTATCTATCTAGTTATTTGTCTGATAGTGTTATTCAGTTATCACACATGCTATAGAGCTTACATGACTGAAGCCAGTCCAAAGATACTTCTAAGGTGAATGACAGCAGATCTTGTAAAGTAGGGAAATGGGAAGTGTACTGGGTGGGTAAGGCATCATAATACTTAGACCTAGAGACACACACACGCGCACACACACAGACACACACACACACACACACACACACACACACACACACACACACACACACACACACATACAGAGGTAGGTGATGTGATATTCCAACCCCCACCTCAGTACTATCAGACAATGAATCTCATCTTCATGCTGGCACGTGCTAGTGGTTACAACTGGTATGCAACTGTCTGCAGCAGGACAACACTCTCTGCCATTCAGTGTATCCCTGTGTATAACTCACTCTGTGTGTGTGTCTCCCTGGGTGTCTCACTCTATCACTCTCTATCCCTATCTTCCCCATGTCTCTTTATGTGTATGCCTGACATATTGCAATATGTTGCCTATATATATATATATATATATATATATATATATATATATATATATGTGTGTGTGTGTGGGTGGGTGTGTGTGTGTATGTGTGTGTGTGTATCACATGCAACAGATGCAGATATACCACATATGTGCCACCTACAGCTATCTGTGGGTAATCCTGTCTAGTGGGTGTATGTGGAGACAGATTTACATAGCTGTGTGTATGCAAAGACATTTGCACAGTACATAGATATATAGCCTGATGTGGTTTCAGACATGGGATTCACTTCTCTAAGTGTAGGAGCAAGCTCAGTATGACCTTCCATACTAAATGTGATAATCAACTCCAGGGATAGTTGTACTCCAGTCTGGGGTGTTGTGTGCTACAGCCATACCTTACAACCTGCTTATGTAAGATATCTGGAGATAAGCTGCCAATATGGGGAAACAATGGGCCAAACATAGGGGGTACTGTAACTATTGCTGTTATCAATGCATAAGTTGCTTGACTTATAGGGTTTGTTTTAGCAGACATTTTCTGACATATGTAATTTTTGACACTGTACTGTATTATGTCATTACCTACTTTCAGACATAATCGAATCATCACAGTTATTTACCAGATAAAAAACAGATGGATGATGCGCAGACCTACATTATGAGGTGAAGGCTAGACATTCTTGCACAATCCAGCCAGTTTGGAGGTGTGGCTACAGCCAATTGACTGATGAAGCTGTGTAAAAGGTCCATCACCTTGGTGATATGCTGGCTAGGGATCTCCTGGTTGCGCAGTATTCTTCTTACCTGAAAGGTCATATCCTGGTGTGGCCATACCTGTTACCTGTACAGATTCTCACAGATTATCCAGATTCATGCCTCATATATCTGGTCGGCTTCCCTTAACATTGTGGTTTTCTTGCACAGTTATTGCAAATCACTCAGGGTTGCAGTCAAGGAATAATGACAGAACATTAGAGTTCCAGACTTCAAACCCTTCTCTGTTATTCTATCAACTTTCTAAAATTATGAGAGCAATATTTTAAATGTGTCCCTATAGTTGGGCCTTTATCCCACCATTATGTATGGCATTGTCCAGATTTCTTCCTCTACGAGATTGAGAGGTATGCTACTAGCATTTAGCAGTATGGCCTTACATTTGCATTTTGTTGACTGCGTTATGTTGGTAGCATGGACCCGATGACATTCCCTACATAGGCACTATGGGTGAGCCATGGGCCTTTGCCAGAGGCCTGTAGGCCATCTGAGACTGATGCAGGCCAAATGTAGTAAAGCAGTGCATTCTGTCACTCATATGTTCCCAGGCTGCCAGGCAATGGACCCCTCTAGGGTGACAATGGTAAGTGACAGAACACACTGCTGTGCTGCTAGGCATCATACCTGTCTGCGTATGTGAGCCAGACATCCGGACAAAGCCATGAGTAATTGGGTGACAAAGGCCTAAATATACAGACCATTATAACTATTGGCCTTACAAACCTGGTACTATCCGAAGAAGTCTTTTGTCAAGATAAAAACGTATTATCATTTGTAGCGTTAGTGTGCATTAAAGTGAGCTTCCTTTGGGCTTCATTCTGTGGCTGTTTTCTTGTTTTTCACATTTTTTGGACTCTCTGTGCCATTTTTCAAATGTCTTTCAGGTTTTGTGGGTTTGGCACATTTCTCCTTTTGTGGTTATTAAACCTGGAAGGGTGATACAATAACAGATTTTGCATTAGCATGCATTTTTCTATAGGATACGAGGTCTGAGACACTACAATCCATCATTATTTTCTGATTAGACATTCGTGGTTTGCTAATGATTTGCCAGACAACACCACTATTTCGGAATAAAGACACCACAAATATGATGCAAATATCTGTACATTCTGCAAAAGGTCTGTACAGTTGGGAGGTATGGTAGGCACTGTGTAGGTTACTCCAACCTGTGTCCTGTTCATGTGTTTGGCTCCCTGTACATGACCTGTACAGTTTCCTGGCAGATACGGATATTGACATCTAGCCAGTGTGTACAACTCCCACCATAGGTGTAGCTGACAAGCAAAATAGTTGGCACTGCATTTCATGGAACATGGCCCTGTCTACCATAGTACTGTACCTAGGCCACTAGGACACAACAGCCATGAGAAGTTGCACACCACATCCTGACAGTATTTCCCAGACATATGCATAGCTCATTGACCCCTACATGTTGTGAACATGCAACAAGTTATCATATCGATTGGGACAGCCCTGGCAATGTGTGCTCTGCTGCTGTTACCCTACAAACGTACATGTTAATGCATTTCTATGGGAATATGAATGTGGGGGAGCACACCTGTCAATGGTACACATTTGCACAGACTGTGCTGATATTGGCTTTACATTTTGGTTCCATTTAGCATGGTATTGTGGCCTATCTTGGAGTATAGAGGCATATCACTAGAGACCACAGGTTAGATTGTAATGCCATACAATTGAGTTTCAGACTTCTTACCCTTCAGAGCCTTACTGCAAATGCAAGGTCTGCTGTGATATCACTATGTAAGTCTGTGGGGTGGGTATTCCAACATTGTCACCATTTGTGGACCTTTGCCAGACATTTCTTTATGGTTTTCTACAGTTGACGTGCTGTATGAGTCTGAGGGGTGAGTATGGGATCCCACAGTGACATCCATGCATGTGACCTATGACTCCCCATAGTTGCCCCCCCACATATACTGTAGTGGGGTTTGTCACCTTAAATTATACTGCATAGTGTGAGGAAGCCAGTATTGTGTCTGTTATCTGCTGCTATCCCAGTAGACCACCCCATTCCCTTGCATGCATGCAGCATTACCATAGATATGCTACCAAAACTTAGTAATCCATTAAATTATTGTTGAGAAGACTGACTTATCTTGTGGGAGTGGAAGTTGTGAGGATGATGTTTGAGGGTTGCCTGTGTTGCATGCACACAGTACACTACCTATACATGGTAAGTTGCAGGTAATGTGATGTGTGTGTCATCCATTTTACTGTGTGTACAAGTCAGAGAGAGGTGTCAGTCCATGGGTACCTACAGTGTCAGTGTGTGCTATGCATTGCCTCTTTGCTAAGGCCTGGACATACTGGGCATGCCTCTGTCTGCCTACAGGAGTAGACTCAGTGGCTTCCTCGAGTCCCTCTGCACCTGTGGGGACCTTGACAATGGTGGGGGGGCTATGTGGCCCTTCCCTGTGCTGCTCCTGCTGCAGCTCTTTCCACCAGATCATATTGTGTAGCATGGCAAATACTATGAACATGTATGCACATGTGGCTGGAGAGTACTGCAAGGCTCCACCAGATATGTCAAGGCAGAGGAACAATGACTTGAGCATCCCAAACACATGCTCTATAATGATCCTGGTTTGTGTGTGTGCCTCATTATGGTGTTCTTGAGTGGGTGTGTGTGCATTTCTGATGGGTGTCATCACCCATGGCTCCAGTGCATAGCCAGCATCCCCCACCAGATGGCCATATGGGATGTCGCCACTGGCAAATGCCTGGTACAGCTGTGACAAATGCCAGATGTGGGGGTCATGATAGCTTCCAGGGCTGCCAGCACACAAATTCATAATAATGCCCTGAGCATTGCACCTGACCTTGCAGTTGATGGAGGGGAAGCCCTTGTGGTTTATGTAGACCCTGCCCTGTTTACTGGGTGGTGCTTTTCTGAGGGTGTGTGTACAGTCTATCATGCCCAGTACCTCCAGGTATTCTGCTACATGGTGGAAGAGATGCATATTGCTGGTCTTCTCCTCACGGGTGCTGGGGAAGTAAATGTGTTCACCAGCATGTGGTAGGATGGCATCCAGGAACTGGTGGAGTACCCTGGATGCAGGTGCCTGTGAGACCCCCATGATGTCCCTAGTAGGTCTTTGGAAAGTACCTGTAGCTAGTATTCTTAAGGCTACATATACCTTGGCATCCACTGGGATGGGTTCTCCTCTGTTGTCTCTAGGTATGAGTTGAGGCTGGCACAGCTTGATGATTTGTGAAGTATGTCTGTGTCCACCCTGTAGTGCTCTACTATCTCCAGATCATGTAGACCCTGGTAAGTTACCCTGGATCTGAACACTCTTCTCCTCCTCCTCTGTCTGTGGTGGTTGTCAGCATTATCCTCCTCACTGTCCTCAGCCTCTAGCACATACTGATGGATCAAAGCAATGGCAGCCTCTAACATTTTTTCGGTTAAAATTCTCCCGTATGTGTACACCAATGGTGCAGAGTTTGTTGGAAAAACCAGACTGGAAGGATTTATTAGTTTTTGTTTTTCTTTTACACTCAATGTGTACCACGCAAACCCATTTAGCTATGGTAAACAATGAGACATGGCCCTCCCCTGGACATGAACATGCTTTTCATTTCATGGAAGAAGGCAATACAGCTTCAGACACACCCCCTTGCTTAGCTGTGCTTAGCTTAGCTCAAATGTGAGCCATGGAGCTCCAATGTGCTTACACCAAGTATGACACACCCCCTTTTTATGTTAGCTGCTTCTCCTGCTTACATCACTTCCTTATAGCTCCTACATGGTTAGGTGCAGTTTGGTACTTTTTTTTGTGATTCAGTAATTTCCCTCATTAGCATACCCCACTGCCTTAGTCCCTAGTTACAGCACTACACTAGAGCCTTTCCCCATAGCTACCACTGTTCACTGTTGTTTTGATTCTGCATGCCATAAACTTTAATGGCAAAATACAGATCTCACTTAAAATTGCCTTATCACATTTATTTTTTATTTTTTTGGCACTATCCCATTTGCGCACCACTGTCCTATGCATAAACGTCAGTGTTCGGCCAAAAAAAAACTTTGAGTTTTATTAATTTGCAACACTTTTCCATGCCAGTGGCCATCTATTTGGCCATTGGAATGCCTAAAGATTGTAATACATGCTTTAGTTTGAATGGTCATGCCTCCATTTTGATTTTTGCAGAAATGTATTCAGCTAGTAGCCGAATACATTTCTGCATGCTACATTATTCTGCCATGAATGCCTGCCTGCTTACTGGATCAGTTATTGACCTCATTTGCATGGTTTTCACCAGCAAGTGAGGTAATTAGCATAATCCAGTTATGTCTGTGGCAGAATAGTGTTAGCAGGTTTGTGTACCATCCCAAGCTTGTTTACTGAATCGCTCGGCAGTCATATTCCGTGCAGGAGTGGCTACACTATTCCTGCATGGAATTTTTAGCTTTTTGAATCCCTGGGGAGGATCTCCTGGTAATGGTTTTCCTGGTCTCCTGCAGGAGAGATAGCATGTGCTCTGAATAAAGCTGTCTAAATGGGATCAAAAGTCTGTCACCCACAGGGTTAGTTTGAGACTTAGCAGGTGTGGGTAGATGAGAGATCCCTTCTGTTGTCTGATGCGGTCCAGCTTGTGAGGCAACTTGAGGTGATTGCCATTGGCTAGTGAGAAAAGGAGGGGGGACCAGTGCTGCCTTGGCCAAAGGGGGTCACCAGCAAGATTTTAAGTTTGTCCTGCTGAATCTTCATCAGGGCTTTCTGTATAAGAGGGAAGGGGGAAATGCATACAGAAAACCCCCCTTCCAGGAAATTGTGAAGGTGTCCATTCTCCAGGCTTGTGGGGATGGCACCATTGAGCAGAATAGCTGCAGTTATATGTTCTGAGGAGAGGCATACAGCTCTATATGTGGTGTGCCCCACTGGTGGACTATGCCCAGGAAAACATCTCTGTGCAACATCCATTTGTGATTCTGTGACAATGATCTGCTGAGAACATCTGCCAGAATGTTGTTTTGAGATGGGATGTAAACTGCCTGTAGTGTTACAATGGAGAGGGTAACCAACTCACATGCTTGGATGGCCAGCCTGCAGAGTAAGACTTGGTCCCCCCTTGCTTGTTGATGTACCACAGGACTGTGGTGTTGTCTGTAAAGATTCTGAGTGGACCTGAATGAATGAGTCGAAGGAATGCCTTCAGAGCTAGGAAAATGGCAATCATTTCCCTGATATTTATGTTTTAATGTGAAGGCAGGGGTCCCATTGACCCTGCACCTTGAGTCCATTCATAGTGGCCCCCCACCCCAGATCTGATGCATCTGTGTACATCTGTTGAACTGCAGTGAGAGGCTGCAATGGAAGTCCTGGATTCAGATGAATTTGCTGAATCCACCACCTGATTTCTTTCTTCAGACAGGGAAGGAAGGGCACCTGAAACTCTTGTGGATGGTGTGAAGATAGGTGAAGGCTGCCAGCCTAGCCAGATAGAATTTTGGAGATAATTCTGTCATTTGTAAATATTAATGTAAGCCACAGGCTTGTTCTCCTAAATGTGAAAAGACAGCATTGGGCATTGACTGCAAAAATGTAACAGCAGTGCACTCTGCTGTAAGAAAACTAAGTCAAGCATTTTATGACTGTCTTTGATGTCGAAATTCGGAGCTGATATGTCTAGAAGGAGGCATCCTGCCTATTGTTTTGAGGCCAGAGTTAATGGCTAATATTTGTATGTATAAATGTCCTTTATTGATCTAGTTCTTGACCAGGTGTAAAGAATGTAAATGTAGTTTCTGTTAGCCTGGTAATACCAGAGAAGTGTGAAGAATGATGTCATGTGAAGCAGCTTTGTGTTATCAATTTAAAGACAGAGAATCAGAGAGCTCAGAGCATTTGTCTTGAGAGCATCCAACATCACCAGCACTGTCTTGCTCTATATGTAAGTTATTTAGAACTGTGTTTTCTCTTAGATATAGCTAGGAAATAGGAAGATTAGACTAGTTTGTTTTTCTGTGATGTCAGAACTTTTCTACGGTAATATTTTAAGTATTTCTCTGTGATCTCTGAACTCTTGACTAGCACTGTGTAGTAAGAAGTATTGTCTTGTGTTTTTATTATTTATTATTAAATATTTTTAAACCTTTCAACTGTGTTTGTTTTGTGTAGAGATAGTTTAAGCTCTAGAGTACATTGCATGTATATAGTGATACTGTACCAAGTCACTCTAATAAGCCTTGACTGTTCAGTCACACTTACCATTTGGATAATAATATTGAACAGTAATAATTGGACACCCTTTTGAGCACCTTTGAGTAGCTGATTTTAGTAGGTGGTGGCAGCTGGTACTACCTTCTAGACTGTGCAGAAAAGGAGAACAGCTGGAGAACCTGTGCCAGCCTTCCCCAGGAGTGTCTGTGTGGTTGTATATAACTCTTATATCAAAGTGTGTGTGTGTCAGCTACTTGGGCAGGGACACAAAGCACTGGTTGGACAGAGAGGGTGCTGGAGGTTTTAGCTTGTCCACTAGGCTAAGATATGGATCCTATAGCTGTACCAGTGGGGAGTCTTATTGGGGACCTGGAGAGAAAGGGAGAAACCAGCCCCGGACTGACTGTGATATCTGTGTGCTCTTAAATGAAAGTGTACTTTACTGTGTGTGTATTTATTATCCTTTCCCTATATGGATGCCCCTCACTGGTGTTACTGGTGAGGATTGAGGCTCCTAGATTGCTGGGCCAGGGCACGGGCATCAGAGATGGGCATGCTGGCACCAGACATTCTTCAAATGCCATTGAAATTTCATCATGTGCAGCCTGGCAATAGGTAAGATGGGGAGAATGTCTGCCATAAGACCCAGAAGGCAAAGGAACTCCCTGACTGAAATGCAGTTGACTAGGAGTAGATTTTGAAAAAAAAGTGGCCAATTTAGTGACCTTTTCTAGTGGGAGAAAGGCATTCCATCAAATCCATTCTTATTCTGCAACCCAAGAAAATCTGGTCTTGGAAGGGAGTAAGGGAGGATTTGAGTAGGTTGAATGTGAAACCATGTTTTTCAAGGAGGTAAATGGTGAATTGAAGGTGTCTTTACAAGGTATTTGGATCCTCTGCCTGGCTGAAGAAGTCATCTAAGTATGGGAAGATTTGAATGCCTTTTGTTCTGCAAAAGGCCGCTATGGGGCTTAGACATTTTGTAAATACCCTTGGTGCTGTGGACAAACCAAAGTCAAGGAAGAAAACTGATAGTGCGAAGACTGCACTGCAAAACACAGGGATTTGTGAAAGGCTGGATGGATAGGAATGTAAAGATATGTCTCCTTCAGGTCTAAAGTGACCAGAAAGGAACTGGGTGTCAAGAGTGGAAGAAGGGTTTGAAGGGACAGTATGCTGAAAATCGGTACATGCAGAAAGGGCTTTAAAAGTGACAGGTCCATTATAGGTCTCCATGGGCATCCTTTTTTGGGACGAGGAAGAGCCTGGAAAAGAAGCCTTGATCCTCCTGTCCCTGTGGCACCCTTTCTATTGTGCCCTGTAGAACCAGCTCTTAAATCCCTTGAGGGATGAGATGATTTTTTTTTTTTGGTGGGAGGGCGATACCTTTTGGTGAAGGTTTTTCCTGCTAAGTCATAAAATATCTTTTTTGCACAATTGATAAAACCAAATTGTTTAAGATGATTTGTTGCCAGAGGGGAAGACAGTGAGAGAGGTGGCAAAAATGGGAAGGAGATAAGGGGGGCTTTGACAGTCACACATTGTTAGGCCTGTCAGGAAAGGGTTGCCTTTGATTAGCTTGAGAGGTGTTAGGTCTGGTGGACAAAGGTTTCCTGACACCTTTTCTGGATTGTAGAGGTGTAGATGCCTTCCTGACAAATCTTTGTTTGGTAGAGTAGATTCTGTGGAACTTTGGTGCTGGTGAGACAAAGAGGTGTTTGAAGTTCTGCAGCTCCTTGCTCTTCTCCTGCAGGTTTTTGAACAATTCTGCTGACTGCTTTCCAAAATTGAAGTTATTGTCAAGAGGGGCACTCATAATCTTGTGCTTGAAGCCATCTGGCAGTGGCTATAGCCTGAGCGAGGCGTACCTATGAAGGACTGATGCTAATGCAGCTGACCTAGCCGATGCTTCTGCAGCATTATAGCTGCATTTAATGGAGTGCCTAGTGACTTGTGCAGCCACAGAAAGTTTAGAGGCAACTTGTGGTTTGGTGGGATAATCTGGAATGGAGGACATCAGATTCAAGGCCTGTGACACTAGGTCTAAAGCGTATTTCATCATGTGAGTTTGGTAATTAATGGCTCTAAAGGCCAGGGTTGAAGAAGTATAAACTTCTTCTGGTCCATCACTTTGCTATCCGTATCTGGTGACAGTAGGGAAGAAGGGAGTAGCTGTCCAGATGGTTTGTCATCTGAGACACAATAACAGCTGGGTCTGCCATGGGAGGCTTAATAAGGATTTTGAAGTCATTGGGAACATTATAGAACCTGTCTGGTCTTTTTAGAGGCAGGTGGCTGAGACTCTGGAGCTTTGGAAGCTGAGGCAAAAGCATCCAGATAGGCTGGGATCACTGGAGGAATGGCTAATGGGAAGAGGATTCCATCTGCAGAAGCTCATAATACCTCTTCTGTACCTCCGTCATTTGTGAGGAATCCCATTTGAAGTATTTCCACATTTGGGAAATAGTTTCCCCAAAGGTGATGTCCTCTGGTGGGGAATCACCTTCCAAGGAATCCTCTTCTGGAGAACAGTATCCCATGGGAGAAGCCAGTTGTGAAACATAGGAGAGAGACTCATCTGAAAAAGAAGAAAAGTCCTAATCGTGAGTCTGATGATGTGGCAATGGGCCAGCAGAATCAGGCCTGGGGCTCAAAGTTGAAAGAGCAGCAGTAGTCTGTGAGGAAGTAGGCATCAGGGCCAAGAAGGCCTGAAAGAGAGACTGAGAAAATGCCTGCTAATCAGACAAATCTTCTGATGGAGGAGGCAGATGTTTAGACTTCTGTTTCCTTTACAGAGAAGGAGTCCTAGGTCCAGGTTGAGAGGGCAAAGACCTAATGTGCAACATCAGCCTAGGACTAAAAGCACCTTCATTAGGGAGTTTTGGTAACACTAGTCATTCAGGCAAACCTGGCTCCTCCTAACATTGGAGGCCAATGTCGCTGATACCTCCGCAGATATGCAGGCTGGAGATACTAGGGCAGCATCTGGAGTGGTACCCACCAAAGTCACCAGGTCCAACAGACATACTTCAGACCCTAAACTGGCAGCTGGCAGGAAGTCCGTACTCAAAGGCACAGTCGCTTTTTCCGGCCTAGCTACTTTGACCTTCTTTTTTGGCAGTTCTGTTGAGATGGCTGGCTCCAATTCTATACCTAAGGTAAGACATTTAAGTCATAGGTTTTCAATGAAAAGCTTTAGGGCTGCAAGATGACTGTGCTGTGTTTCTGGGACAAACACCTTGCAGATGGAGCATGCTTTGTAGTAGTAGGAAGGCCCTAAGTAAAATAAGCAGAGGTTGTGGCTGTCTTTGTGTGGAATTTGTCATCTGCACTTACATTTTCCCTTCCTAGATGACATGGACAGAATCAGCTAAGGGAAGAATATACAGTAACCTAGGCTAGCAGAGAAAAAAAATTCCCCAACGGGGTATTTATCTTTTCATGAGTCATTTGAGCAGGCAGAATGAGTGACCTGACATTCAAGTGGCGGCAGAGACTTTCTGAGGTCTGTGCATGCAGATGTCATATTTATGGCCAATGGTTTATGGTCCATGCTTGTGACGTCTGACGCATCATACAGTAGCCAGACTTAGCTTTGGTAGATGAGCTGGACATTCAGGTCTGCTTGGGCAGAGGATCTCCCTCATGTTAGAATATTGCAACATGAGAATAGAAGGACATGCATCTAATACAGATGTCAGTCACATCTGGTATTGATGACATTGCTGGACAACTTAGACACATTCTACTTAGCTACATTTACAGTTAGGAGGAATCTGTCATTCATTTGGGTTCTTACACATTTATTTTTCTATTACAGTTTCAACACTTAACCTTGATAGTCCTGCAGTTACAACTGTTGTCATTCAGGGCTGTCTCTTTCGGATACTAGCAGTACACAGCCATTACATGGGGAAGTAAAGGTTGAGAGTGTGGCCTTGTATCAATTTTACAGTATATATGTGCATAAGATGACAGCTACACCCCTGAGGTGGGCAGCATGTGGACTATCCATTGCCTCTTGGTCAGGAGAAGGGCATCTTATGCACACCTACATCTAACTAAACCCACAGTGACTGGAGGTAACCCCTCTGATTCCATTCCTATGTGTGGCTCTGCTGACCTTGCTGATTGTGGTGGAATGTTTGATCCTAGCCCTTGGTGTTTATGCTGCAGCTGTTTCCACAGGATGATATTGTGTAAAAATAGAAACCAGATGTAATTAATTATTTATTTCTAGGTCTGTTTAAGCATGTTTGCATGGCGAGGAGAGGTGCACGGCAATGCTAACAGGTAGCCTAGTAGTATATGTGAATGTATACTAGTTTTTATAATATCCAAGTAGTTAAATGGGTAGAGTTACAGCTTAATGCTTAATAGATCCAGGGTTCAAGGACTGGAGCAGTCATAAGATGTCTGTAATTTAATTTAGTATATATGTTTAATATTAAAAACAAATTTGCAAAATATGGCAATGCTGCGTTGTGATGAGCATTGCTTAAACATGCTAATGGATACTACTGTCTGCGCACTCCTAAGCTTTGCTAAAGTCTCAGTTGTGCGAGTTTTCACTCTGCTTAGCTCTGCTTAGCTGGTTTGTGTGCTGCTAAGCGATGCACCACTTTTTTGAATCTTGCTCAATGATGAGTAAGGGCAGGAAATCAGCCTATATTAAGAGCAATAGACAGGAATTCTGCACCATTATTTGTAGTCTGCTTATCTGCTGATATGTCAGGTGGTGTTGGAGCGGGGGCTCGGTTCCAGGAACAGGGATGGGGTGTGCAGGAGTCCAGGGTCTTTATTGGGCTCTTCATAATGAATTATGAACCCAGGCTGGTGGAGGGAAGTTTCCAGGGCTCAGAATGTAAGGTGGAGGCCTGGGACCGGTTGGTCAGGGAACATATCAGTGCTACTCATATCCCCTGCAGTGGTGAGTGGTGTTTTCACCATTATGAAGACCTAAAGCATGACCTGAAGAGGAGAAAGAGGGGAATCTTGGACACCTGAACCCAAAAGGCAAGAGCTGGGCATGCCCCACAAATATGTAAGTATGATTACCTGGAATGCGATGTATTACCAAATCCACTTACAGAACACCTTGGTAGTTATATAAGTCCACATTATGTGAAACTGTTCTTTATAGTTGTGTACTTGTATAGTTGTATACCTGCATTTGTTATTGCTTGGCCCATATTGACCCATGCTAACAACTTGAGAGACATGTACGTGCTACATCAGCTATAGGGGAATTGCAGTCACTATACTCAAAACTGAAATTAAACACCTGTAGAGTATCTATTATCAGTTTTTTTCAGGGATATAGTCTGCATTGTGAGTAATGGAATGTTTTTCTTTCTCTCCCCGCACCCCTTATCTTCATTTATTTATTATTGTTATTTATTATTATGATTTTATATTAAAATATTTTGTTAAACTAACTATATTTTGGTAAAATGTGATTTATTTTTGTTATGTTTTATTAAGATTCAATATTAACATATTTTGTTAAACTAACTGTTTTATTGGCCTTATGGTTTTCTTCTTTCTGACATGCTAACATACTGACTTTTATGTTAATGTGTTACACATAATATACATTAATATGTATTTGGATTAATAAATATGATTTTCCATTCTGTTAATACTCACAATGGTTTGGTTATTTTTATTCTTAACTTATTGCTATACCTCATTTACCACAGCATGTCAAGGTAGGCAGGTTCCGGCTGATCCACCTACCTTGCCTTCTCCGGCCATGGCACAGGGTCCCAGTACATCTGCAAGCAAGACAAGTGGTACCCCCTCTGCTGCCCCTGCACTACCTGTGGCTTCGGGTAGTACTACCCCATGGAACAGGGACGTGCACTCTCTGGGAGTGGTGGTGGAGAGCTGTTGTCACTCAGGCTGAGCTGCTGCCTTGTGGAGGCACATGAGACTTAGATTGCACAACACCCTCCCTCCCTCTCCAAGGTGTTCACCTCTTTATGTGTCACACACTGCCCCTGTCTACTCGCTTGTCTGTCCTGTCTCTCTGCAAATGTGTCCACACGTACCCAACTTACCCCCCACATGTACCTATGTCCCTTCCCCAGCATTCCACTCTCACCTAAAAAAAATGGGGACCTGTCCTCCCAAAAAATATTGTCCCATACATAGCTCTCCATTTTGCATGTGACCACTGACACACATAATTTCGTCCAATTGGCTTGACAACACAGTTATGTTGTCCTCACCCCTCTCTGTGGGGTGAGAGTTCAAAGTCATGTACAAATTCTGTCAAAGTGAACAGTTGTTGCTGTACAAGAAGTGGATAGCTATGACTGTTTCCTACACCCTTCCTGCACATTCCTGCCTACCTTTCACTATGTTTTTCCCCCTGCGTGCACCCCATTTCACCACTTTCCTATCTCCCCATTTTTCTTTTCTTTATATTTTTAGTGCAACGCTGGGCAATGCACTGCATCATGCAGCTTCCCTAAGCTCAGCTAAATAGAGCTATATTGACTATATGCATTTTTAAAACAAAATAAACACCTGTCCCATATTTTCGGCCTAAAACCATCACACCTATAGAACACTGCATTAACCTGCCATGCCACACAACTCTTAATTAAAACAGGTGGTTTAAACAATAGATAGTAATTGCTAGTTACAGTCATTAAGCATGTTTCAGCAGAGCTGCGCACCTCGCCTCACTGCCCAAACTTGATTAAAAAGTAATGGAAAAAATGTAAGTCTACCTTGGACTCTGGTGCAATAGTACACCAATAGAAAGCCAAAAACATAATAATGGATGTAAGTGAGGCCTGTGATAGCAGGTAAATGAGCCCTTTTATCAGCAACATGTAGAAAGTCACCTGCTAAGGCATTAATGGCAAAATACATGTTCAACTGGGACTCTGGTGCAGAAATACATTCATATAAAGCCATGCATATACCGATGGATGTAGAAAATGTTTGTCACAGCCTGTATGTGTGCACATACGTCTTGCAGATAGACCTGATGTAGCAGTGACTCAGTAGCTCAGTCTGTTAAATGCCATGGAAAGTGCATATTTTGCCACATACAGTCCTGGGTTCAAATCCAGTGGTGTGTAGCAGAGGAATGATAGAGTTGTGAAGCCAGCAAATAATGACTGAGTCATGCACTCTTTATCCACACAATGCATATCAAATTAAATGTCTGCATTTCACTAATGGAAGTCACAGGCCTGCAGATAGTAACATGCTTCACATGTCCCAATATCAGAAATATAAGTGCATAAAGTGTAGCGTCATGAATTAATATGCAATCATCCAGAAATTCAACTCAGGTATTGCAAAGAAGGGCTATTAGTATCACAGTACACCACACAATCCTTTCAAACTCACAGTGACAATTAGCACAGCTGCACACCTAGCTACAAATTTGAAGTACCTGCTTGTAACAAGGCCTGCACTCATATACACTGCAAATTACTACCAGACTGTAACACATGGCCTGACAGTTGCCCAAATGGTGGGCATATTCTTATATTTATAATTCATCTTGCTCAAGGACACACCAAACATGTTGCATACTACTCTGTTTGTGATAAAATTGCCTAACATACTTACCTTAAACACATGCATTATTTGGAGGGAATGGGTAGCCTGACTCTGGCTCTGTCTCTACAACAAGGCTTCCACAGTTACTCCAAAGCTGGTTTTCCTCCAGAGTGTTCACACTCTCTGCCTATGTCTATTACCTGCAGCAGCTGCAGCCTGTAGCACATCCATCTCTATGTAAAAGTTACTGCTACAAACCTACCCTCGGCGATGTAGTCTCCTCACCCCAGTAATGTCCAGCACAGCACATCAGAAAGGGCCCCTAATCTATGTGAAGGCTTTATATATTGTACTGTGGTTACATGTGATTGGCTGATGATAGTGCAAATCAGCTGTTTTGGCTGAAATTAGCATTTTAGAACCACAGATTGATTAAGTGGTAATCACCTGCTGATGAGAAGCATGGTAAAAACACAAGCAGCTGGCTATGGGAAACCATACTGTATGAAACTTTCCACACATAGACCACACATATGCAAAGTATTAACTATCAACACATATCAGCAGAGGAGTACTGCACTCCATCAGGTATGTAGCCATCTTGATTACATCAGGATGCAGATGTCTGACTATACTTACAGGGAATAGGGATTACAGCAGTAAGCCTTTCTTAGAACTGTGATAATGACATGACAGTGAGCTCTAGATCTGTTACACATATAGAGGCTGTAGAAGACATCAAGGGTGGAATGTATATTGTCAATGTGGCACACTGGCCTCATAGAACTCTCCCTTTACAGTGGTTGTAATAGAATACTGCTATTTGTTTGCCACAGTTGGTCTGACATATTATCAGGGTGGTTGCCCCTTGGGGTCACACTACAATAGGCTCCAGTGTTGGCTGTATGGACATACAGCAGTATCTGTCATGGCACACACGGGAATACCTGACTATCACTAGTATCCTAGTTGCACCCACATGCTTAGTATGTTTGCCCACTGGGGAATATGAGAAAAAAACAACTAAAATACTTAAGAAATCAAAAAGAAAATGACAAGGACAATGCATGTACTAAAAAGAACTTTTAATACTCTACTTGTTAGCACTTTCACAGAGTACAATACCCCTACTTCATCAGACAAGTAAAAAGCATTAGAAAAAAGCATTATATAACCAATTACATGATTTAATCAGCTGACTTCCTATAAAATTCAAAATGAATGTCAATTTAAAAATAATGTGAATTTCAAAAACACTTCATTTTCAAAATACTTTCAAGCAGTGGGAATGTTACTTAAAACAAATAAAATATGGCAAAATATATCACAAGCATTCCAGCCCTATGGGGAATTTATATGTGTAATATACATGTGTTATGTATGATTTGTAGATGTTGTTGTTCTCTAGGAGGGAAATAAAATGGGGGACCTAGTTTGTAATTTAAACATTATCTCATTAAGCTCTTCAATTTTAAAATGCAAGCAATGGAACTAGCCTCATTCATGCCTGTTTGTCTGAAGGCATCTACCTTTAGTTACCACAATAGTTACCACTGTTCTTATCTCAAAGATACAAAACCTCCCATCTCCTGGGGTTTTTCATGATCAATGGCTTTGAAAAGAAAAGAATGTTCTGGATTATTGTGTACATGCTTGGCTAAAACATTATCAATCTTCCTATTCCTGATAGGGTATAGATGTCCATATACTCTTTTCCTTAAACGTCTGTCAGTCTTCTCAGTATAATAACTGGGGCAATGTCTGCACTTTGCCAGGTATATGACACTCTTGGAATTACAATTATATTTTAATTAGTCTTCCTTTGTGGTTGAAACTGGACTTGTGGACACTTTACTCAAAGAGTTAACCTTTGTGCCAGTTAGGAATTTTAATCTAACAAAACCACTTGTAGACCTTAAGTTGTTTATCCATACATTGAATCTGAAATTATTGTTTGCAGGTAATACTGTTGACAATTGTATCGGTTGACTGATGCAGTGGACAGAAGGAGGTCTGAGGGAGTGTCTGTCTTGGACTGCACATTGTCTGTACTGGAACATATGGTTGAAGTTGAGGATTGGACTCGTGGATGTAGGTTATCAACCCCATCTGCTGTGAGTCCCCGTGGCTGTGCACAATCACGCTCCCATAGTGGCAGTACATCCACTACTACAGAGTGGAGTGTGCTGTCCACACCATGATGTGGCAGGCCATGAGCTCATGTTCCTGACACAGTCCCAGCAGACAGCAATCACCATCAGGTACTAGCACCAGTTTTGATCTTGGGTATGGAGGTGCCAGTGCAACTCCTGGCAGAGCCAGTTCCCATGTTCAGGGCCAGAGACTGTGAACTGTCAACTGTGCCATTTACAGTCCAAAGTTGTCAAACATACACACATGTAGGGCTATCACTGTGCTTAACTGTGTAGAAGCACACACTCATACACCATTGTCAAATGCAGTCAGCCTAGGCCTCCTGCACCCCGACAACATCCTATGCAAGTGATGATACCTGTGCTACATCCCTTTCATCCTCACTATCTTGGTCTTTTCGGCTTTTCCCAGTTAGGAGTCGCCACAGCGGAACTCTGGTCCGCTAATGATTGGCAGCAGATTTTTATGGTGCCAAGTTGCCAGCCTGACACCCAACCTTCAGCGAAGGCACGTCCATTCACGCATGTCTTTCAGAGGCCACTTGACCGCGGGGAGGACATGCAGACTCCACACAGAAGGCACTCCAGTTGAGAATCGAACAAGAGAACCTCTTGCTGTGAGGCAACAGAGCTACCACTGTACCACCGCGTCACTACCCTTTCATCCTCACCATCAATGCAGGGAAATGAAGCTATGTTTCTGATGCACAGGGTGACTATATTAGTTAACATGTACTTGTACAACACAGTGTTGTTTTGTCATGCCACTTGTAGTGGTTACTGACAGATGCTGTATACTGGCATTTGTCACAAGTACGTCACATTGTTTTCTGTACCTAATGTTGTATGATGTTGTAATGGCTGTATAGTTACACAATGACAGGTATGTCACAGACCTGTTTCTATTTCAGGAGTCTGTTGTGATAACCTTTGCATACACAGCGGCAATAAAGCAGCACAGGATGGCATGTCAGCACAGCAAAAATATGTCTTTAGTAAGGTACAGCACTATAAGCGCATGGCTCCATAGGTTCATATGTGTATAACAGGCTAACAATGACAATGGTGACATTCAGTGTACTCGTGCATCCCTAATCTGTAAAAAGGTCTGCTACCCTTGATAGGTGTCACCAGGGTTTTGGAACTAACACATTAACAAGCTGTGGTGATGGAGATGACTCATCTACAAATATTTTGTGTCCAGTATAGACAGTTGCCCAACACCAGTTATGATTGTCATGTTCTACATCCCATTGTGGAACCTGCACATGATGTGTGTCACAGCAGGTGTGTGCTTGACATGCAAATGGGGCCTGTTTCATGCAGGGTGCACTGTCTGTTAAATATCAGTCTCTCAAAAATGTACTATGTATACCACAGTGATGTTGTAGGCATGTAGAACAAATGAGACATGTGTTAGTCCTGTCATGGATACAAGGGAGGTACACAGTGAGATCCAACACCTCCCTGTATGGACCCATACACATCACCTCCAAGGCATTTAGGAGACAGACTACACATGTATGTTCGTGACATGGACTACATAGGACATGTTATCTACACCGTGTATTGGTGTATCATGGAACCTGTGCGGCTGTTACAGGTGTATGATATGCCTGTGTAGTGGCATAGCAAGGGGGCCATTGCACACAATGATAGGTGTGATGACTGCCACATTCAGTAAAGCAATGATAATCTGGGATTTACATCCCAAACCTGTTGTTATAGGTTGTACAACAGTGAATGCATCCCCACATTTTACTGGCGCATGAAGATCAAAGGTTACATTACTCTCTGTGTCCATAACTCTATGTGTAATGGCTCAACTGTGTGCGGTGTCCAGACACTACAATATTTTGGCACAGTCGCTTTTTCCGGCCTAGCTACTTTGACCTTCTTTTTTGGCGGTTCTGTTGAGATAGCTGGCTCCAATTCTATACCTAAGGTAAGACGTTTAAGTCATAGGTTTTCAATGAAAAGCTTTAGGGCTGCAAGATGGATGTGCTGTATTTCTGGAACAAACACTTTGTAGATGGAGCATGCTTTCTTGTCGTGGGAAGGCCCTAAGTAAAATAAGCAGAGGTTGTGGCTGTCTTTGTGTGGAATTTGTCATCCGCACTTACATTTTCCCTTCCTAGATGACATGGATGGAATCAACTAAGGGAAGAATATACAGCAACCTAAGCTAGCAGAGAAGAAAGAAAAATTCTCCAATGGGGTATTTATCTTTTCAGGAGTCATTTGAGAAGGCAGAATGAGTGAGCTGACATTCAAGTGGTGGCAGAGAATTTCTGAGGTCTGTGCATGCAGATGTCATATCTATCGCCCACGGTTTATGGTCCCTGCTTGTGACATCCAACGCATCATACAGCAGTCAGACTAAGCTTTGGTATATGAGCTGGACATTCAGGTCTGCTTGGGCAGAGGATCTCCCTCATGTTAGAATACTGCAACATGAGAATAGAAGGACATGCATCTATTGCAGATGTCAGTCACATCTGGTATTGATGACATTATTGGACAACTTAGACACATTCGACTTAGCTACATTTACAGTTAGGTAGGTATCTGTCATTCATCTAGGTTCTTACACATTTATTTTTCTATTACAGTTTCAACATTTAACTTTGGTAGTCCTACAGTTACAACTGTTGTCATTCAGGGCTGACTATTTTGGATACTAGCAGTACACAGCCATTACATGGGGAAGTAAAAGTTGAGAGTGTGGCCTGGCATCAATTTTACAGTATATATGTGCATAGAATGACAGCTGCACCCCTTAGGTGGGCAGCATGTGCACTATCCATTGCCTCTTGGTCAGGAGAAGGGCATCTTATGCACACCTACATCTAACTACACCCACAGTAATTGGAGGTAGCCCCTCTGATTCCATTCCTATGTGTGGCTCTGGTGACCTTGCTGATTGTGGTAGAACATTTGATCCTAGCCCTTGGTGTCTATGCTGAAGCTGTTTTCACAGGATGATATTGTGTAAGATAGCACAGACAGTGATCATTTTGGCACAGGTACTAAGATCCTACTGAAGAGCTTCCTCACCCTACCCCATGATGTATAATATTTCTTGTTTGAACGTGTGCCTCATTATAGTGTCCTCTGTGGGTGTGTGTATTTCTGATGGTCTTTATCAGCCATGGTTCGAGTGCATCCCCTACATCCCCTAGTAAATGGCTTTGTGGCACATCACCCAGAAAAACCTCTGATAGTGCTGTGAGGTGTGCCAGATATGGGGCAACTGCTGGGGATTCAAGCACACACTTTCAGGATGATTCCCCTAGCATTACGCACTACCTGGCAGTTAATGGAGTGGAACCCCTTTCTGGTGATGTAGACCCTTCCTGTTCTTTGAATGGTGCTTTGATCTCAATGTGCATGCAGTCTTGTGAATGCAGAACGTCAGGAAAGTATGCTGTGGGTTACAACTCCTGCATACATCTATCTCTATCCACAGGGGTAGGGGTAAATATATATAATCATTGGCTTGTTATACCATAGCATTCAGGAAGTGACGTAGGATTCTGAATGCTGATACCTGTGACACCCCTAGCATGTCCCTTGTAGATCATTGAAATGTTCCTGTAGCTAATATTCAAAGTGCTACACATACCTTGGTCTCCACAGGTATGTTTTCTCCTTGGTTTGCCCTTGGTCTCAAGTAAGGATGACAGAGGTTTCAGAGTTCCTGGAGTGTATCTGCATCAACCCTGTACTGCTCTACTATTTCCACCTCATGCAGACTATGAAAAGTTAAATGGGGTCAAAATACCCTTCTCCTTGCCCATGGTATATCATTATCATCAGCAGCATAGACTTGAGCCTGTTGAACAAAGCACATGCAGAACAGCAGCAGCAGCTCCTAACATTCTTTCTGTCCAGTGTAGTTCTTGAGGCTGTATTCCAATAGGTTTTGGAATACAAGGCAGAAGGCTACACTAAGCGTATATAATTGCATTATAGCTTGTTGAATAGCTCTGCCATTTGGAATTTGTTAATTAGCATACAATTCAGCTGCTTATGCACTCATTAGCATGTCATGATGTTTACTATGTTTGAGCTGCTATACACATCATGTAGATCTTCTTATTGTATACAAATCAGTGTGCTGCAGTGTGCCCATCGAGGTGGAACCTGAAGGATTCAACAAGCCATATAGGGTTCAATGAATCCTGCCCAGTGTATTAATAGGGATATAGTGGACAACAGATCAGATTATAAATAAATAGGCAAGTTTAAAATGTCATTTTCTGCAGTACAGGAAGCCAATACAGACCCTCCAAGTCATATCTAAAACCATTTTAATTCAAAAACACCAACATCATAATATATAAGTCTGACATGAGTTACAGGTATAGGTTCATAGGAGCACTCAACCACAAATGAACTGGCAGTACAAAACCACAAAGCCAGTGACTGTACAGCACAGATAAAACTGTTATTCTCTGACGTCTCAGTAGTAATGTCTTCAAGGAGGTTCATAGGAGATCTTAAACAGGTTTTTGAAGTGGAAATAAACATTGAAGCTGCATATCCAGTACCATCCCTGAAGTCTTTGCCTCAACAACCTTACTAAATTCCTGACCAGATGATCTGACGCCCATAGCTGTATTAACCATATCCAAGCTTCAACAGGTTTATGGATTCAGTAACAGCACTTTAGTTTTCTCAAGGTTTACTCTCAATCTGCTGTTGGTAATACTTTCTGATGTTTTCCATATAGAGTTTTCCTTTTCAAGTGAAACAATGATATGTGTTATAACATCATCTATATAACAGTGAAAAGAACGTAGATAACTCTTCATGACTGGTCTAAATGGCAGTACATAGATTATAAGTAGCTCTTCTGATTGCCATTGGTTATAGCCCTTGTGACTGTGAAATAAAAAAAACAAAAATTTGCGACTGGACTGATATAACCCCATTGAAGACTACAGTTATGGCAGGTTCGGTGCATGTGATTACAAGGTACATTGTAGTAGTTTCTCACACTTTTTCATTGCATTTGTCATAGTTGTTTAAAAAGTATAACAGCATCTGAATGGCATGCCTGCATGGATATGTAGTTTATTTATCTAACACAAGATAGAGTCAACTTAACTAGATGTCCCCCACCATTCCCACTGCATTGCTTCTTTTCTCTCTAGCATACTTAATTCATTGCAGCCTACTAATGCCTCCAGGCATTTCTGCAGTTACATCCTATAGGTGTCATATATTTCTTGTTCATATTTGTCTTAATACTTCCAAAATTCCATGCCACATACAAGGTACTAGAAGATTTCATTTTAAAATGTACATGATGACAATTACAACTGTACAGATATTTAACCTTTGTCTAGTACAGATAAATATATATTCAGCATGATTTGTATATTATTTATTTGTATTTGGCTCTAGATGATTGTCACTATTGAAGCGACACTCAAGCCCCATATGCAACAATGGGATAAAGGGTTGTGGATGGATACATGGATGGATGGATGGATGGATGGATGGATGGATGGATAGATAGATAGATAGATAGATAGATAGATAGATAGATAGATAGATAGATAGATAGATTAATTATTTGTGCAGTAATAACTTTTATATTTCTATAATTAGCTCAACAAGCAAGTGACACAGACAGACCTGCTTAGCCTCATATGAAAGTTCACAACTTTATGAAGAAAGTGCTGTTGGCAGTACATGAATTTCTTGAATGGTTAGTGAGATATCATAACCTGTTTATACAACATTACAAAATTCATATTTACAGTGATTATTGTGAGTTATAAAATTCACTGTAAGACCTAAAACTGAGCGAATACAACCATTGAAAATGTTACTTTGTGATGAATAGTTTAACAATTATAATGTTCTAGTAACACTTATGGTTCTAGAGGATAAAATACTTGTTTGAAATGTGAGGCAATAACCTTATTTTTCAAATCTCAGGCCACACCTACTAGGAGTTAGAGTATGAACTCAAAAGAGCTCTGTTGGAGGGAATGAGTTAATTGTTATCATATTAATCCTCACTGGGTCACTTAGTGAGTTGTAGACTTCATTTAATAAGTTGTAGACTTCTGTTATTATGCCTTAATTTCTATATCAATCTATTTGTTTATTAGACCTGATATTTTAGTCTAGTTTAGCAAATTGTTTTTTCCTCCATAACTGAACTCGTGTTACTGGTTTGTTGTCATAAAAAGTAATTTAAATTTATATTTCTTGAGACCTTGTTTCGCTAAAACCAGTTCAATGAACTATAGAATAGAAATACAAGAATATATCACTATAACAATCCCAACTATGAGTTTGGTTAGAAAAGGAGAATAACTATCCTTAAAAAAAAACAAGCAAAAATAGAGGTAACCTATGTTTTCATATTTTAATGTCCTGTGGAACTGGTCTTGGCTCTGTGTGTTTTCCCTTAGTACAAATGACATGAAATGGAAACATCATTATTTTGTTCAGTCGCCATTACTTTATTTTGCTCAGCAGTGTACATAAACATGTTACAGCACTGTCCTATCATATAGCAATAACTGACGTCTGGGTGTGGGTAATGCTGGATTTACCCACAGTTGGTGTGGTGTGGTTTGGTCATGTGGGCAAAGTCTGAATGACCAAAGACAACCGTGGGTAAATCCAGCATTGCCCACACCCAGACATGGGTTATTGCTATTATACAATGACATTATTTAAGAAAAAATACTTCTCTTAAATAATGTCTTTGTATAAGGGTGACGTGCTGTCCTTCCACCGCTGGACATTTCCTTGATCCTTTTTTGATGTACTGCGCATGCGTTTGGGACTTGCGTTTCCATACATACCCAGTACATCAGTGCTCGAGAAAGTATACAATGGAGAAAAGAAGATCTCCGTTGCTCCATTTTTTTTTCTTTTCTTTTTTTTTTTTTTTTAATTAAAAAAAAACTTTAGGGCAGTTTGGGGTAGAAGAGAGACAGCATGTCTGAAATACAATGGATATCAGGTACATGTGTTTAGTTTTAAATAATGTACCTGATTTCCCTAGTATTTTGTCCATGCTGCCTCTCTGGTATCTCTGGAGTCTGGACTACAGATTTTATTTTTATTTTTTAAGAAATAAAAATAAAATTTAAAGAATATACCAGTGGAAATAATTCTGGGCGACCAGACCTTTTTCTGTTGATATATTCTCAGATTTACAATGGGCACACTGGTTGGGCTGGCCAATCAGCATGCATGTTTTGGAATGTTAATGGCCAGTCATTGTATAATACATAACATACCATTCAATTAAGTAAGTTTTATGTTTTCTTTGAAGTAATACCTTAAACATTTAGCCTGTACATTCCAGCTATTCATATATTTAGATTACTTTTATTTCTCTGTAATGGTTTAACAATAAAGGGCCATATTCTGCTCAGATTAAACTGTATTTATATCTGTGTTCATCACTTTGCACAAAGTAGCTTGCCCTGTAATTGTACATTGATGGGGCTGTGAGTGCATCTTTTCTTGAGTAGATGTCAACTATCTGCTAAGAATAGAACAGCAATGACAGGCTGAGCTTATTTAACGCCTTACAATGATTACCTTAACCGGCAATCAATCCCTGTAAGTCACAGAGATAGCTCCTGCCTGCTTCTCCTGCAAAACAGATGTCTGTTGTCCTAATAAACTGAAACATTTCATAGCTCTAGCTGTTCTACAAAATTATCTCTTAAACTCACAATACACTCAAAACTATTAGTAACGTGTGTTTCAAAAATATAAAAGAAGTTAACAACATCATATGATTAGTCAAAAAATTAGAATGCAAATTTGTCATAAAACATAGACCATCTTTTGTTATGTCTGTACTGTTTTTAGCTCAGTGTTTGTTTGTAACATATTACACAATTGTGTTTCTCCAGCTTACTGCATTATATTAGATATAGGAACATAAAACTGTAGCATTGGCACATTGTTATATTATGGTCTATTCATTTTACATGCATTTAGATGAATGTATTTCCCTTTTCAAAGCATTTTAACTAAAAACATTTGTATTTTCTGTAGTTCTCTTAGTACTACTGTATATGATATGCAGATGTGCATGTGGATTTCTGAACCTTCCTTGCCATTTATATATTTATGTTGTTTATGTTTGCTAGCCAAATTAATTATCTGGTCCAAAAACCCTTTTCAACCATGGTCCAGGCTTTTTGTCAAAAACAACAGAATTGAACATAGAATCAGTTATAGAAAAATACCCAGGATTTAATAAAATCCATGTAGGTACTGTGTAGAGCCTACATGGAATGTATCTGTCTACACAGCGACAGTTCCCCCTCGGCAGAACACCATGCATATTAATGATGGAGTGATATGAAGAGAGAGCATAGGAACAGGGATATTGAATCCTTGTAGGGAGAAGTGCAGAGGCTACCAGTGGTTGGGGATGTCTGGTCAGATGTTATGTACAGAGTGAGGCTCCCTGCAATGCTCCCCACTACTGTTGAAATGCTGTGAATTGTTTAAAATGTGTAATATTTTATTTTTATGATTTTTTTTTCCTCTCTGTATGTTTGCAAGGAGTGGCACAAAACGTGGCAATGTCAAGCTGTGATCACATATAGACAGCTGACACCTGCTACATATCTAAAAATAGAAACTAGATGTAATTAATTATCACAAGTACATATTTTTTAATTGCCATTTGTGTGGTGTGGCGGGAAGTGCTACAGAGCCAAGCAGCGCTTATACATACATAGCCGACAGCTGCCAGACATCTAAAAATAGAAACCAGATGTAATTAATTATTTATTTATAGGTCTGTTTCAGCATGTTTGCATGGTGATGAGAGGTGCACAGCAACGCTAACAGGTAGCCTAGTAGTATATGTGAAGTTATACTAGTTTTTATAATATCCAAGTAGTTAAATGGGTAGAGTTATAGCCTAATGGTTAATCGGTCCAGGGCTCAAGACTGGAGCAGTCATAAGATGTCTTTAATTTAATTTAGTATATATGTTTAATTTTAAAAACAAATTTGCAAAATATGGCACTGCTGCATTGTGATGAGCACTGCTTAAACATGCTAATGGATACTACTGTTTGCACACTCCTAAGCTTTGCTAAAATCTCAGTTGTACAAGTTTTCACTCTGCTTAGCTCTGCTTAGCTGGCTTGTGTGTTGCTAAGCAATGCACCACTTTTTTGAATGTTGCTCAATGATAAGTAAGGGCAGGAAAACAGCCTATATTAATAGCAATAGACAGGAATTCTGCACCATTATTTGGAGTCTGCTTATCTGCTGATATACCAGGTGGTGTTGGAGATGGGGCTCACTTTTAGGAACAGAGATGGGGTGTGCAGGAGTCCAGGGTCTTTATTGGGCTCCTCGTAAAGAATTATGAACCCAGGCTGATGGAGGGTAGTTTCCAGGGCTCAGAATGTAAGGTGGAGGCCTGGGACAGGTTGGTTAGGGAACTTACTAGTGCTACAGGTATCTTCTACATGGTGAGCAGTGTTGTCACCATTATGATGACCTGAAGAGGAGAAAGAGGGGAACCTTGGACACCCCGAGCCCAAGAGGCAAGAGCTGGGCATGCCCCACAAATATGTAAGTATGTTTTCCACTGTTATATCAAAATGCAAGCTGAATGTCTGCAAAACCGGTATGCATAATGGTGTGCTTCTCTCCCAACAGCTGCAGCTGAGAGGATTTGCAATGTTGAGTCCAATGTCAGGCGCCTGGCCAGGTTGTGCCATGAGTGTGGTTAGTACAGATTTATTACGCTAACTGTAGTACAATAAGCAAGAAAGAAAAAAGCATTTGCTGCAATAAATCATACACAATAAAAACTGCAGTGCAATAAAAGCGCAAGTAGAACTTTAATGCAATAAATGGGCAATTAGAGCTGTAGTGCAATAAATGAACAATAACAACTGTATTGTAATAAACATTAAACAATACCAATAACAGTAAACAAAATGGTGTCCAGCAGAATTGTGTTGTCATAACCATTGCTGTACAGCTGTATGCATTGCTTGTCTGTGGTAAGTTTGCTGCAGTCAAGTATAAAACTGTAATAGCTGTAGAATGCAAAACTAATGGCCTGCAAACTGTTTTCCTCAATTCATAGTAGGGTCCAAAGCTGTGCCCAGGCCAATATCAGTCACATAATGCTTTCTGTTCCTCCTACTCCAGGTAATAAAGGTATATGGGTGAGGTAGCCCACTCTATGGGCAGATATCGTACGTGGACATCACAGACATTTATCAGCAATACCAATGAAGTGTTAAGCAGCATTGTTGATTCCTAAATAAATCTGTTTTAATAAATGCAGTACGGCTGTATTCCATACACGAGAGTGCTACTGTCACTGTAGCCAAGTCACTGTAATAGTTCTAGAATTCAAAATGAATGTTCTGTAACATGTACTGCTCAACTCATATCATGCTCCAAGGCTGTCTGCAGGCCAATATCAGTCGGATAATCATCTCATTTTCTTCCAGTCCAGGAACAAAAGGTATATGGTTGAGGTAGCCCATGGTATGATCAGATATTGTGTTTAGATTTTACAGACACTTATCAGCAATACCAATAAAGTGTTAAGCAGCATTATTGATTTGTAAATAAATCTGTCTAAATATTTCCAGTATGGCTGTATTCCTTGCATGTCTGCACTTAGTTGCTGCAGTCAATTGTTACATTATTTGCAGATGTCCCCTACAGTCACAGCTATACGGCTTTATTCCCATGCCTGCCAACTAAGGCATGATGGCTGTCTAGTTTATGTACTCTACACAAACATGCATCTCAAGTGGTACAATTTCTCGTAATGTAATTAAAATTGCCTAATCTGTCACAGGATTACCAGAAAGATGATAACCTGGAATGCAATGTATTACCAAATCCACTTACAGAACACCTTGGTAGTTATATAAGTCCACATTATGTGAAACTGTTCTGTATAGTTGTGTACCTGTATAGTTGTGTACCTGCATTTGTTATTGCTTGGCCCATGCTGACCCATGCTAACAACTTGAGAGACATGTACGTGCTACATCAGCTATAGGAGAATTGCAGTCACTGTACTCAAAACTGAAACTACACACCTGTAGAGTATCTATTATCAGTGTTTTCGGGGATATAGTCTGCATTGTCAGTAATGGAATGTTTTTCCCTCTCTCCCCCTGCCTCTTATCTTAATTTATTTATTATTGTTATTTATTATTATGATTTAATATTAACATATTTTGTTAAACTATATTTTTGTAAAATGATTTATTTTTATGTTTTATTAAGATTCAATATTAACATATTTTGTTAAACTAACTGTTTTATTGGCCTTATGGTTTACTTCTTACTGGCATACTAACATACTGAGTGTTATGTTACTTAATGTGTTACACATACTATACATTAATATGTATTTGGATTAATACATCTGATTTTCCATTCTGTTAATACTGACAATGGTTTGGTTATTACTATTCTTAACTTATTGCTGTACCTCATTTACCACAGCATGTCAAGGTAGGCCGGTTCCAGCTGATCCACCTACCTTGCCTTCTCCAGCCATGGTCCTGGGTCCCAGTACATCTGCGAGCAAGACTAGTGGTACCCCCTCTGCTGCCCCTGCACTACCTGTGGGTTTGGGTAGTATTGCCCCACGGGACAGGGTTGGGCACTCTCTGGGAGTGGTGGTGGAGGGCTGTTGTCACTCAGGCTGAGCTGCTGCCTTGTGCAGGCACATGAGACTGAGATTGCACAACACCCTCCTTCTTCAAGGTGTTCACCTCTTCATGTGTCACACACTGTCCTGTCTGTCTGCAAATGTGTCCTCATGTACCAGCTTACCCCCCACATGTACCTATGTCCCTTCCCCAGCATTCCACTCTCACCTAATAAAATGGGGACCTGTCCCCCCAAAAAATATTGTTCCATACATAGCTCTCCATTTTGCACGTGTCCACTGACACACATAATTTGGTCCAATTGGCTTGACAATGCATTTATGTTGTCCTCATCCATTTCTGTGGTGGTGAGAGTTCAAAGTCATGTAAAAATTATGTCAAAGTGCACAGTTGTTGCTGTACAAAAAGTGGATAGCTATGGCTGTTTCCTACACCCTTCCTGCACATCCCTACCTGCCTTTCGCTATGTTTTTTCCCTTGCTTGCACCTCATTTCACCACTTTCCTAGCTCCCCATTTTTCTTTTCTTTATATTTTTTAGTGCAACACTGGGCAATGCACTGCATCATGCAGCTTCACTAAGCTCAGCTAAATAGAGCTATATTGACTATATGTGTTTTTAAAGCAAAATAAACACCTGTCCCATATTTTGGGCCCAAGACCATCGCACCTATAGACCACTGCATTAACCTGCCATGCCACACAACTCTTAATTAAAACAGGTGGTTTTAACAAAAGATAGTAATTGCTAGTTACAGTCATTAAGCATGTTTCAGCAGAGCTGTGCACCTCGCCTCACTGCCCAAACTTGATTAAAAAGTAATGGAAAAAATGTAAGTCTACCTTTGACTCTGGTGCAATAGTACACCACTAGAAAGCCAAGACATAATAATGAATGTAAGTGAGGCCTGTGATAGCAGATAAATCTGATAGGTCCTAGTTAAATAGAAAGATCCCAGTCATTTTGATATATCCTTTAACACTCTACTTGATTTTTGATCATATATTGATCACATATATCTATTATATAATTATAATTGTAATTAATGTCTCCTTTGTGGAGAATGGGACCTACTATTGATATATCAATTTTGACAAAAGGGTGTCAATATTGGCCTCTATGTTTCTTTCTTTCTTTTTATTCTCTTATTGATGTCTGCTCACATTTATATGCATGAATTATTGTCACTTAAACATGCAAATACTATACCATATTATGATGTAGCATGTTTTCCTCTGGTTGTTGTTTCAGACACCTAAGTTGATTTGTCTTTGAACTGTAGGACCTTGATATATATGGTGTTCTCATGTATTTAGGTTTTGTTCTTGTTTTTGTTTTTGTTTTTCTAACTTGAACAAGGATGTCTGGGTTATATTGTATTATATTTTTATCTTATTTTTTACCTTCATTAATTACCATCCTATCATTGTATTGTCTACTGTCTCCATGTACAGCTAGAAATCATTTTTATACATTTTTGTTTTTGATGTTTATTAGCCATTTCTGCATATTTTTATCTTATTTTATTTGTGAATGGTAGGATTCAACTATCATATCAATTGTAATTTTAGTCATATGAATATTCAGCATATCTTGCGTTATTTCTACATGTATTCTACATATAATTGTTGAATATATTTATTATGCCTTAATATTCAGAGACTGGACAAATTTATTGAGACTTTATTAGTGTTCCTGAACCCTCGAATTGAGGTTTGAATTTTTTGAAAATTTTTTGATAATAACTCATATTATGTCAGGAATTGATGCCATTTTAAATTTTAGCTCCCTATGATGTTTATACTGTTGTTTAGTACAGCATCTACTTTGTAGTGGATTTTGTATTTTAACTCATGGCTCTAGTCTATGATCATGATTGGAAATATATAATGTTCTTTGTGCCTGGAAAAGATATATATGATTTGATACTAGATACGTCGATTGTCAGGCTGTGCTTTGCACGCATAGTTCTTGTCACCTAAGATGACGTTATTATTTTCTTATCATAGTATCCACTTGGTTGCAGCGTTTGTACGCTGAGTAAAAACTTTGAACATGGTTATTGGTATAAATAATACAATGCTTTCCTGCCTTTCGGCACATGATTTGCCGTGGCTCAAATGTTGGCTATCCTTTGGTTGCAGGATTGTAGGGTTACTCTATTGAGTGACGCTGCTTGTTGAAAGCTTTTGGATGACAGGAAGGAATGAATTGGTTTCCTCCTGTAAACTACTGGAGAAATACGTGAATGCTGATGGATAGCTGTCATGGAAATATATGCTTGTATTGGACATTCATTTCTATACTGGTGATTTTTGGTTGAATGCTGTTTGTATGTCTTGGCTGTTGTTTGTGTTTTGGCTACCGTGGATTGTTGTAGAACGGTTGCCGGAGCAAACCTTGAATTTCCTGTTTTCAATGGGAATGTGTGTAACACTGTGTCCTAGAGAAGCCGTTTTAGAAAGGTACTAAGATCACTAATTAAAGCTGCACCCTGGATTACTTTCCTCTTCCCAAATATGGGCATCATTTCCTGAATAAATGTAATGAAGCGCAATGCCGATACTTAGGCAAATCTTTGCACTTTAGTATATAATATTGTATTCACTGAGCTAAAAAGCCTCAATGATGTTCATTTATTGCAATATTAAATAGTTTCACTGGGCTGCTTATTTAAATAATGTATTAGGTAGCTGAATGCATCATTATTTCATATTTTAATGTTAATGAGTTTTGAATATGTTTATTGATTACAATTAGTTTTACTAATTGGTTAATTGTGGTAATGCGCCTCTATAAAAGATAATGTGAAGTCTCTGTGAGATTGTAACCTGATGAAGCGCAATCTGTTTGCGTGAAAGCGCTTGTTCCTGTTTTATCTACTAAATAAATGCTACTTGGTTTATATCGTGGTGGTTTCAAGCAATTTCTTCAATACCTATAGACCATTGCATTAACCTGCCATGCTACACAACTCTTAATTAAAACAGGTGGTTTTAACAAAAGATAGTAATTGCTAGTTACAGTCATTAAGCATGTTTCAGCAGAGCTGTGCACCTCGCCTCACTGCCCAAACTTGATTAAAAAGTAATGGAAAAAATGTAAGTCTACCTTTGACTCTGGTGCAATAGTACACCACTAGAAAGCCAAGACATAATAATGGATGTAAGTGTGGCCTGTGATAGCAGATAAATGAGCCCTTTTATCAGCAGCATGTAGAAAGCCACCTGCTAAGGCATTAATGGCAAAATACATGTTCAACTGGGACCCTGGTGCAGAAATACATCCATATAAAGCCATGCATATACTGATGGATGTAGAAAATGTTTGTCACAGCCTGTATATGTGCACATACATCTTGCAAATAGACCTGATGTAGCAGTGACTCACTAGCTCAGTCTGTTAAATGCCATGAAAACTGTAGGTTTTGCCACATACAGTCCTGGGTTCAAATCCAGTGGTGTGTAGCAGAGGAATGATAGTGTTGTGAAGCCAGCAAATAATGACTGAGTCATGCACTCTTTATCCACACAATGCATATCAAATGAAATGTCTGCATTTCACTAATGGAAGTCACAGGCCTGCAGATAGTTTATTTATTTATTTCCAGTTTGATTACCAGGAAAGTCCACTGAGTCAACATGGCCTGTTTTCAGTGGAGGCCTGGAGAGAAAAGCTCTGAGAATGAATTAAAAAGAACAATTTACATAAAGGAGTTAAAGAAATGCAAGCTAGGTCTGAGAATGCATTTACAGTTTACAATATTATAACAAGAGGCACCATTAGTACCAGAAACAATTCTGTAGAACTCTATATTTACAATATTTACAAGTTTTGTTGAGCAAAAATAGCTGTAGGAGTAGGGGAAGTAAGGAGAGGAATAAAGCAACAGGAGAGAGCAGGGAGATTTGATAGAGATGAAAGAGTATGTCTGAGGGAGGTATACAGGGATTATGTGCCAGTAGTGGGAGACTCTTAAGGCTTAAAGTGATCCATACTTAAGTAAGGAGGGGTCATGTGCTGAAAGGGGGAGACTCTTAAGGCTTAAGGTAATCAGAGCTTAAGTAGGGAGTAGACAGGGGCATTTTTGTTTAGTAAACAGGTGTATGAAAAGCTGGGCTTTGAAATTTTCATAGTTTTGGGTGCTTCTTAGAGATTAAGGAAGGGAATTCCATTTTTTGCCTAGAGCATAGGAGAGGAGCAGTTGGCCAGCTGGATGTTTGGGTTTATGCATAGCTATTAAGTTCTGATGTTTAGATCTAAGTGTTCTGTTGGGTATATAAGGGGGAGGATATTATTTAGAGCAGGGCATTTTGTAGGCTGAAATATGAGTGTATGAGCTGTAGAGAGTTGTAGGTAATCTAGGTGGTTTGGAAGTTCTAGCCAGTTCAGGGTTTGTAGGGAGAGGCAGTGGTGGTTGGAATTTTTGGATTTGGAGGCAAATTTAGAGATTTTATTGTAGCAGCTTTCTAGTTTGGAGGTAATGGAGGAGGACAGGTTGGCTAGGAGTGGAGCACCATATAGTAAGGAAGGAGAAAAGTAGAGGCTAGACCATGTCTAGTGGAGTTGGAGAGAAAGTGATAATTTCTATACAGCATACCTAGCTTTTGGTGGGTATTTTTAATGTTCTGTTGTACATGTAAATCAAACTTTAGGTGTACATCAGCTATTATACCTAGCAGTTTAGTGGATGGGACAACTTCTATATGTGTATCAGTTTGGCTAAGGATTTTGAAATCATTTTTATTGAAGGAATAGTTCTTAGTGGGTGGGAATAGTAGACTTTTGGATTTGCTAGCATTAAGAGAGAGGTGGTTTTGATGCATCCAGTTTTCAGTTTTTGAGAAGGCAGTTTGGGTTTTAGAGAACAATTCAGAAAGGTTAGAGGCAGAGCAGACTAGGGTTGAGTCGTCTGTGTATTGAATGATTTTGGTGTCAGGAATAGCAGTGTGAAAGTTATTTATGAAGATGTTGAATAGCATAGGTCCGAGGATGGATCCCTGTGGGACACCACTGGGGGTGGGTAAGAAGGAAGAGATGGAGTTTTTCCATTCGACAGCTTGAGATCTGCCTGATAGATAACTGGAGAACCAGGATAGAGTTTTAGGGGAGATGTAAAGATTAGAGAGATGACAGAGCAGATGGTTATGGGAGATAGCGTCAAATGCTTTGGACAGATCAAGAAGAACAGTAGAAACTAGCTGTCCTGAATCACGGGCTTGGTTGACAGTATCTAAGAAAGAAATTAGGGCAGTTATGGTGCTGTGGCTGGGGTGGAAGCCATGCTGAGTAGGTGTGAGGTTATTGTTTTGGCTCAGGAATGGCATAAGTTGGAGGTGGATGCACTTTACAAGGATTTTAGAAATAGGGCATAGTAAGGCAATAGGGCAGAAATTAAAGATGCTGGTATTTTTTCCTCCCTTATGGAGTGGGAGAATGAAGGCTGAGCACCAGAGTTTAGGGACATAGGATTCTTTTATTGATCTGTTTATAATGATACTGATTGGGAGAGCAATGCCATCTGCGGCATTTTTTAGGTAGGATGAGGGATAGTAACGTACTTCACATATCCCAGTAGCAAAAACATAAGTGCATAAAGTGTAACGTCATGAATTAATATGCATTCATCCAGAAATTCAACTCAGGTATTGCAAAGGATGGCCATTAATAGAGTGCACCACACAATCCTTTCAAACTCATAGTGCCAATTAGCACAGCTGCACACCTAACTACACATTTGAAGTACCTGCTTGTAACAAGGCCTGCACTCATACACACTGCAAATTACCACCAGACTGTAGCACATGGCCTGACAGTTGCCCAAATGGTGGACATATTCTTATATTTATAATCCATCTTGCTCAAGAACACACCAAACATGTTGCCTACTACTCTGTTTGTGATACCGTTGCCTAACATACTTACCTTAAACACATGCCTTATTTGGAGTGGAAAGGGTAGCCTCACTCTGGCTCTGCCTCTACAACAAGGCTGACACAGCTTCCACAGTTACTCCAAAGCTGGTTTTCCTCCAAAGTGTTCACACTCTCTGCCTATGTCTATTACCTGCAGCAGTAGCTGCAGCCTGTAGCACATCCATCTCTAAGTAAAAGTTGCTGGTACAAACCTACCCTCGGCAATGAAGTAGTCTCCTCACCCCAGTAATGTCCAGCACAACATATCAGAAAGGGCCCCTAATCTATGTGAAGGCCTTATATATTGTACTGTGGTTGCATGTGATTGGCTGATGATAGTGCAAATCAGCTGTGTTGGCTGCAATTAGCATTTTAGAACCACAGACTGGTTTAGCAGCAATCACCTGCTGATGAGAAGCATGTTAAAAACACAAGCAGCTGGGTATGGGAAAACATACTGTATGAAACTTTCCCCACATAGACCACACATATGCAAAGTATTAACTATCAACACATATCATCAGAGGAGTAATGTACTCCATCAGGTATGTAGTCATCGTGTTTACATTAGGATGCAGATGTCTGACTATACTTACTGGGAATAGGGATTACAGCATTAAGCCTTTCTTAGAACTATGATAATGACATGTCAGTGAGCTCCAGATCTGTTACACATACAGAGGATGTGCAAGACATCAAGGGTGGAATGTATATTGTCAATGTGGCACACTGGCCTCATAGAACTCTCCCTTTACAGTGGTTGTAATAGCACACTGCTATTTGTTTGCCACAGTTGGTTTGACATATTATCAGGTGGGTTGCCCCTTGGGGTCACACTACAATAGGCTCCAGTGTTGGCTGTATGAACATACAGCAGTATCTGTCATGGCACACACAGGAATACCTGACTATCACTAGTATCCTAGTTGCATCCACATGCTTAGTATGTTTGCCCACTGTGGAATATGAGAAAAAAACAACTAAAATATTTAAGAAATAAAAAAACAAAAGGACAATACATGTACTAAAAAGAACTTTTAATACTATACTTGTTAGCGCTTTTGCAGAGTATAATACCACTACTTCATCAGACAAGTAAAAGCATTAGAAAAACAGCATTATATAACCAATCACATGATTTAATCAGCTGACTTCCTATAAAATTCAAAATGAATGTCAATTTCAAAATAATGTGAATTTCAAAAACACTTCATTTTCAAAATACTTTCAAGCAGTGGAAATGTTACTTAAAACAAATAAAATATGGCAAAATATATCACAAGCATTCCAGCCCTATGGGGAATTTATATGTGTAATATACATGTGTTATGTATGATTTGTAGATGTTGTTGTTCTCTAGGAGGGAAATAAAATGGGGGACCTAGCTTGTAATTTAAACATTATCTCATTAAGCTCTTCAACTTTAAAATGCAAGCAATGGAACTAGCCTCATTCATGCCTGGATGTCTGAAGGCATCTACCTTTAGTTACCACAATAGTTCCAGCTGTTCTAATCTCAAAGATACAGGACCCCCCATCTCCTGGGGTTTTTCATGATCAATGGCTTTGAAAATAAAAGAAAGTTCTGGATTAATGTGTACATGTTTGGCTAAAACATTATCAATCTTCCTATTCCTGATAGAGTATAGATGTTCGTATACTCTTTCCCTTAAATGTCTATCAGTCTTCCCAATATAATAACTGGGACAAAGTCTGCACTTTGCCAGGTATATGACACTCTTGGAATTACAATTATATTTTTAATTACTCTTCCTCTGTGGTTGAAACTGGACTTGTGGACAGTTTACCCAAAGGGTTAACCTTTGTGCCAGTTAGGAATTTTAATCTAACAAAACCGCTTGTAGACCTTAAGTTGCTTGCCCATAAATTGAATCTGAAATTATTGTTTGCAGATAATACTGTTGACAATTGTATTGGTTGACTGATGCAGTGGACAGAAGGAGGTCTGAGACAGTGTCTGTCTTGGACCACACATTGTCTGCACTAGAACATTTGGTTGGAGTTGAGGATTGGACTCGTGGAAGTAGGTCAGCAACCCCATCTGCTGAGAGTCCACATGGCCATGCACAATCACACTCCCATAGTGGCAGTACATACACCGCTACAGAGTGAAGTGGGCTGTCCACACCATGATGTGGCAGGCCATGGGCTCATGTTCCTGACACAGTCCTAGCAGACAGCAGTCACCATCAGGTACTAGCACCACTTCTGATCTTGGGTATGGAGGTGCCAGTGCAACTCCTGGCAGAGCCATTTCCCAGGTTCAGGGCTAGAGATGGTGAATTGTCAACTGTACCATTTACGGTCCAAAGCTGTCCAACATACACACATGTAGGGCTATCACTGTGCTTAACTGTGTACAAGCACACACTCATACACCACTGTCAAATGCAGTCAGCCTAGGCCTCCTGCACCCCAACAACACCCTGTGCAAGTGATGATACCTGTGCCACATCCCTTTCATCCTCACCATCAATGCAGGGAAATGAAGCTATGTTTCTGATGCACAGGGTGACTATATTAGTTAACATGTACTTGTGCAACACAGTGTTGTTTTGCCATGCCACTTGTAGTGGTTACTGACAGATGCTGTATACTGGCATTTGTCACAAGTACGACACATAGTTTTCTGTACCTAATGTTGTATGATGTTGTAATGGCTGTATAGTTACACAATGACAGGTATGTCACAGAACTGTTTATGTTTCAGGGGTCTGTTGTGATAACCTTTGCATACACAGCAATAAAGCAGCACAGGATGGCATGTCAGCACAGCAGAAATATGTCTTTAGCAAGTTACAGCACTATAAGCGCATCGCTCCATAGGTTCATATGTGTATAACAGGCTAACAAGGACAATGGTGACATTCAGTGTACTCATGCATCCCTAATCTGTAAAAAGGTCTGCTACCCTTGATAGGTGTCACCAGGGTTTTGGAACTAACACATTAACAAGCTGTGGTGATGGAGATGACCCATCTACAAATATTTTGTGTCCAGTATAGACAGTTGCCCGACACCAGTTATGATTGTCATGTTCTGCATCCCATTGTGGAAACTGCACATGATGTGTGTCACAGCAGGTGTGTGCTTGACATGCATGGGGGGCCTGTTTCATGCAGGGTGCACTGTCTGTTAAACATCGGTCTCTCGAGCATGTACTATGTATACCACAGTGATGTTGTAGGCATGTAGAACAGATGAGACATGTGTTAGTCCTGTCATGGATACATGGGAGGTACACAGTGAGATCCAACACCTCCCTGTATGGACCCATAAACATCTCCTCCAAGGCATTTAGGAGAGAGACTACACATGTACGTTCATGACATGGACTACATAGGACATGTTATCTACACCGTGTATTGGTGTATCATGGAACCTGTGTGGCTGCTACAGTTGTATGATATGCCTGTGTAGTGACATAGCCAGGGGGTCATTGCACACAATGATAGGTGTGATGACTGCCACATTCAGTAAAGCAATGATAGTTTGGGATTTACATCCCAAACCTGTTGGTATAGGTTGTACAACAGTGAATGCATCCCCACATTTTACTGGCGAGTGAAGATCAAAGGTTACATTACTCTCTGTGTCCATAACTCCATGTGTAATGGCTCAGCTGTGTGTGGTGTCCAGACACTACAATATTTTGTTGGGGTGGATGAGTTCCTACAGAATAGTATTGTGCAATCATTGACATTTACTCTTTGTCAGTGACACAGAGAATAACTGAATGTGTCTTATGCCATCCTGGATAACTGTTGGTTCTGTGTGGGATTCAGTGACAGCTCCTGATGTGCAATCACCTGATAATGTACTCAGTCAGAGGTCAATGACAGTGGCTGTGACTGCAGAGAAGGAATAGGTAGATGGAGTATGCTAATAATTATAATAATGACTGAGCTTTGTTTCCCTGATTGTTTTCTTAACAGCTGGCCTAGTCCAGTTTTTCTGGCTCACAACCGTGTATTAATTTGTATCTATCTCCCTCCCACACCTTGAACCTGCACACCTCCCTTCCACTCCTGCTTAATTACAGAGGGATCAAAAAAACCAATGTAGAAAGGCACCATCTTTTGACTTAGCCTTAGCTTTTCTGCTTTTACTTCATAGGAACCCCCAGTAGTGTACTCACTGATACTATATTCCATTCTTTTTAATTAGTACTCTATTGAGTCATAATTGACTGCATGTCCCTTTCTAACCCCCCTGGAATAACTACATTATTTTCCTACTTCTCAGTGAACTGCAGCTCCCCATTGGTGCATAAAAAATAAAAACAAACAGAAAGGAACATTCAAATAAAAATGCTAGGCTGCCCTATTTCTGTATTTGCTAACCTTCTCACTGATGATTTTCTGTTTGGTGACTGCTTCTCCTCCTGGAAGGTGTACCACCAACTTCAGACCTATTGTCATCATTTCCCCTCTTTCTAAAATACTAGAGAAAATGATGCAAGCACAACTCATGGCACACCTAACACTAAACAATATATTCTTCCCTACCCAACACAGCTTCTGCCCTGGCCACAGCACCATGAATGCCCTTCTTTCCTTTCTTGTAACCATAAACCTTAAACGCGACTCAGGCAAGTTAGTATCCACACTATTACTACATCTGTCAAAGGCCTTTGACATCATGTCACACACCCTACTTGCATCCCAACTCTCCACCCTACACCTCTCTCCCACCACCATCACCTGGTTTTCCAGCTACTTGTCCAACCACCAACAAGCTGTCCAATGGAAAACTTCAACCTCCCCCTTCCTTCCCACATTCACAGGTGTCCCACAAGGTTCTGTTCTTGGCCCTCTTCTAAACCTATTCATTAGCAACCTTCACCAATCCATCCCAGACTGATCTGTCATCTAATATGCAGATGACTTAACAATCATCTGCTCAGCCTTCTTCCCCTCTGAGCTCCTAGCAAAAACCCAACTAGCCTTCTCCAAAACAGAAACCTGGATAGTGTCGAACCATCTAGCATTAAATGCAAATACAACCAAAGTAATGTTTTTTCCCCTAACAAAAACTCCAGCATTGACAAATCCACATTCACCATACAGTGCCAAAACAACACCCTCCTTGAAATCATTCCCAACACCAAGCTTCTTGACATCATTGATGAAGAACTAAAATCTGACACCTACATCCACTCTGCAATCAAAAAACCTCATCAAACGTTAGGTCTCCTCTACAGGCATGACCACTTCCTAAGCCCCTCTACCCATCAAACTCTTGCATCCACCTTCCCACTCCCCTCCCTTATGTATGGTGCTCCTCTTTTCATCAAAGTCCATCTTGGCCTTCGGTCCATACTTGGATCCTGCTACCACAAAATCTCCAAATTTGAACTAATTCAAAAAAACTTATCCCACCACTGCTGCTCCCTCCTCACCCTCAACTGGCTTGAACTACCCAACTTCCTCAGTTACCTACAATTCACCATTGCCCACAAGCTCATCTTTAAACCTGCCAACTACCCAGCTCTCGCTACTTCCTTAAAACCTTACATTCCCAACCACTCACTTCGATCCAAAAAACAAAATCTTCTTCAGGTCCACAAACCTGCACGACCTCCTGACTGTCTACTGCTGTTCCACTCCTTAGCTAAAGAGTGGAACTCTCTCCTCACATACCTACACAACCTACCTAACCACACAAATTTCAAATCTCAGCTACTCTCCATCTTTCTTCTAAATGGGAATGCCCTTGCCATGCTCCAACGTAAACCCCTCCCCTCTCATTCCACCTTGCACTGACTCATCCAACTACCTCTGATATTACTACATTCCACCCAAAACAATCCCTCCCCTACCAAAAACTAACTTTCTCTCTACTATCTATTGTACTATACTCTCCAATCTCAAATATACTATTACCCTCTCCATACATAATATTTCCTAACCTACTAATGGCTAGTAGCTAGATATTTTGAAATGTTAAACCTACAAAAAAGTTTATAACAAATATATTCACTTTATGTAAATGGTGAAATTTCTGTATTGAATTATGTCTTTATTTTTTGTAGCATTGTGACAGGCCAGATGCAAATATCATGGAGCTTATCTGTAAATGTTTAATTAACTGTATGAACTATGTCCTTTTGTAACATGTGAAATGTAACTTGCAATTATTGTGGAGCTTTTCTCCCCAGGCCTCCACTGAAAACAGGCTCTTCTTGGCCCAGTGGATGTCCTCAGTCATTAAACTTTAAATAATTAAATAAATAAATAAATAATTGAGGATGGTGAACAGTGGACTTCCTCCGTCATCAAACTTAAATAAATGAATTAATAAATAATGGAGGATGATGAACTCCAATGGTGACTGGCATCATTGCAGCATAGGTCTCCCAGTGCTATCCTCCCAGAGTATGACTGTCAGACACTTGCCTATCCACCAACTGACATAACACTCTGTACATGATGTACAGTTTCCAGCAAGCCTGCTGGCCCAATATTGTCATTCATCTTGTCAGACCATGGTTGGTGGAGTTAGACATATGTCTGAAATCCATTGCATAGTGCAACAGTCAATGGGCTCTGCTGGTTACAGTCTGTAGGCATGATCTGGCCTTGAGAAAAAATAACAGTGTTTGGTGCAGTGTCAGTAGGTGTATGACAGTGTTAGTGCTTGTATCCATGCTAACTCCTATCATGGCATTTCAGGTGACATGACCCAGGGATCTGGGGACACCACTTGCCACTACATGCTAGTTGACCTCTGTGCAAGTAAGTATTACAGTTACTTCCAGCATGTTGCAAGAAGAGAGTCATGCAAGGTGTCTGTACAGAGCACAGACAAACACATTAGAGAAGTATAATATGTACACACTGTGTTGCTTAGTCATGCTGCGGCTCACTTAGGTTCATAGGTTCATAGGCTGGTACTAGGCTACTGGTCCTAGGGCCTATACAAGCCTAGCCATAACAATTCCCCGGATATTTCTTCCCACAATATTTACTTCCCTGGACCCCTGTCTAGCAGGGTGACTGACATGATCCCTGGGGTTCCCAAAGGATGGTCCAGGTCTTTACCTACAATGCCCTACAGCAGTCCCATGACATCTCCACATGGGGAACCAATGTATTGCATCATGTATTTAACAATATGGGTGGCCAGTACAGCCCCCACCCCAATGTGAGGTCCTTTCTTGTGGGATCTGGCCACAGATCAGTCTCCTTAGAACTACCAGCACGTACCCCACCTTGCAGACAATACAGACACATATGTCAAGAAAGCCATTTATTACCTCAGGAGGATGGTTGACATAGCATGACTGCACCTCCCCCTTCAGATGGGACAGGCTAGTATGCAGAGCTCTAGATCCATGCATTATGTCAGCAGCATTACAACTGCATGAACTTGGCTGTACATGACAGGAGGGATACAGGTTCATCATGGCTCAGTAAACTTGACTGATGGACAACTGCCATTAGCAGGCTATACAATAATAGGTGGACAGTGACGTGTGACAGTTGGGGTGTGGGTGCCCCCTAACATGGAGGCACTACCTCCTTAGCAAAAACAAGCACATAGTGTTGTTCTGATGTTGTGTAGACATGCTAAATGACAAAATTAGCCACCCACACAAAGCAGAACCACAGCACACAGTGTAGATACATGTGTGACCTCAAGGGACAGGCCCAGATTGTCGGTCACTTCATATGTCATGATGCCATATATGAAGGGTCTGTACTCATACCTAACCTGGACTATCACAATGTCTGCATCAACTACACTCCCTTATTCCCACCTCATGTGACACATGACATTCCTACAACCTGTCTCATAACTTCCATATTTACAGAGTAGTTTGCAACTGAACTCTCACTGGAAGATGCACAGCATCTATTGCACATGCTAACATTCCAGGATGCATCCCACATGTGATCTAACAAGGATTACTAACACCATTGGGAAACCCTTGCAATCATACTGACACCACTGGCTGAAAACCAGCTGAGTGGATGATAACAACTGTTATATCCTTGCATAGAGGTGGTGCATTCACTGACCAACATGTGTATACACCTCTTTGTCTAAGTATCTATATATGTATGCCCATAGGGGCAGTCATCATGCAGCTGATCAGCACACACATATATGTGATCTGCACACAGTTGACTGCACACAGTTTGGATGACTGTTACATGTGGTAGACATTTCTGCAACAGTCACCAAGGACCTGGGTGAGGGTACATCAGGGTGTACAACCCCCTAGACTGAGCCAAGCTGTCTAACAATATCCACTGCACAGGCAAAATTTACAAGGCACCCACTTAGGCATCCATGATACTGTCATTGTAGGGTTCACTAAGTGACCCATTGATGGCACACATATGCAGCACAGGGACATCCCCCTTCAACAGCTGATCTGTAAGCAGCAGTGCTCAACAGGGTACAGTTCTGGGTCCTCTACTGCTTGGAATCCATTTAACCAGAATACACATGACTACTGAATGACTGTGGCTAACAATATTGGCTGATGCTTACAAATGGTGAGCACTCATATAGTCTCTGTGGTATGTCACTATCCTGCAAGAGGGTATTGAGAACACATACCTGTTGACATAGTAATGGCCATAAAGTCCATGAAAATATGTACGTAGTATCATTTCCATCAGTTAGACCTTTGTACTTGGTAAGTAGCATATCAGTCGCAACATGTGATGTTCATACTCAGGGGTGAAGGAACTGGGCACACAGAACTGACCACACAGGTTTACACCTAATGTGCCTCAGATCACCATGCCTCAAAAGTGGCATGGCAGGAATCATATGGCATTACTGAGGCCACAGTCACCTGTAAGTGACATACTCATAACCTCCAAGTACTCTTCCCTCAGCATGCCAATGTCGGAGTGCAATGGCCATTTGTTGATGTACCTTTCCAAGCAGTACTGGAAATTGCAAACAACAGTATGGGCCCTCACAGGGACCCTTCACGTTTCAGTATGTGTTCAATGGGGATTGTCTGCAATGAGTGCCATTGTCACCTGTGGCATATTGACTACTCTGAGGTGATCTGTGCCTTACATATGGGGCAATGTGTGACCCTGCTTGATTGCATATCCTGCTTATCTGTAGGAGGCATAGTAGATGGATAACTCACTGTAAGGACATTAACCTTGTATGTGATGTTAATACTACATGCTTTTTCATAGGTTCATAGGTTCACAGGTAGGTACTAGGCTATCAGCCCAAGGGCCTAAGTAAGCCTTGCCAACAAGGTTCCCTGGCTTACACCACCCAAGAAAGTTAAATTCCTGTGCTCCTGTCAAGCAGAGCCACAGAAGTGATCCCTGTGGTGTATTTCCTATTTCCCATCCACTCATCAAGATTCTTCTTGAAGAGTGCTAATGAAGAACCTTGCTTGAGATAGATGGGTAGCCTGTTCCAGAGTATGGGAATTCTCTGGGACAGGAATCTATCCCTCCAGCATATCCTGTTTATTGTGATGACAAGGTTTAGGTCTCTAGAGCATGTAGCTCAGAGGGATTAGGATTTCTTTAGGTGTAGCATGTCCAACAGCTCTGGGTTTAACATAGCTTTATATGTTAGGCAGAGATCTCCTCAGAGTAGGCAATATGGTACAGAGTAAAGCTGGAGTTTTTTGAGATGGTCGGTGTAAGGCATCTGTTTGACGCCAGTAATCCTCTTTGTAAGGTACTTCTGTGGCCTTTCCAGCTGCTGCAGCTGTGTTGTGAGGTACATTCCAAAATAGGAATTGTACTCTAAAATGGGTCTAATGAGTGCCGAGTAGAGGGGAGCAATGACCTCTTTTTTCCTGAATAAGAACCCTTTGTGATGATGTGTGCCACATAGAAGGATTTCCTGACTACCGTGGAGATGTGATTATCAAAGGAGAGACTACAGTCCACCTGGGTCCCAAGGTCTCTTATCACACATTTGGCATAAAGTAGACTGCCGTTTATGTGGTAGTTCATGGGAACAGAGTTTTTACCAGAGGGGATGACAATGCACTTTTTGGCATTGAGCTTGAGGCCATACCTCTGACACCAGGCATCTATCACATTGAGGCCCTTCTGTAGGATGTCCACATCATTTGGGGACTTAACTATGACTCCTAGTTTGCAGTCATCTGTGAACTTCATTAACCAGAGGCCTTCTGTGTTAGCCGGTACTTCAGAGAAGTAGATACCAAACAAGAGAGGTCCCAGGACTGAACCCTGTGGTACTCCACTTGTCACTGGTTTGAAGTCAGATTTGGAGTCTGCAACTTTTACAGTGTGAGTCCTGTCACTGAGACAGTTAGCAACCCATCTTGTGATGTAGAGATTTATATCTAGCTTATTGAGTTTAGCTATAATTCCAGAATGGGGGATGGTGTCAAAAGCCTTGGCGAGGTCCATATAGGCTGTTTGAACCACCTTACTCTCATCTACGGCTTTGGTGACTGGCTCAAAGAAGTCAATCAGGTTCAGAAGGCATTATCTGCCTTTCACAAACCTGAACTGGGTGGGGTCCAGAGTTTGGAGGTTACCAATGTCTTTGTTTATGAGTTCTATGATGATACGGTCCATGGCCTTGCAGACCAGGCTTGTCAGGCTAATAGGGCGATAGTTCCCAGGATCAGTGGTGGCTCCCCCTTTGTGGAGTGGGATAACTGTTGCTGTGCACCATTCAGTGGGCACAAAGCCTGATGTGAGGTTATGACTGAACATGGTGCTTAGGTGGGGAGCCAGTTCATTCTGAAGTTTATTTAAAACACAGCCTGGGATGTTGTCCGGTCCCATGGATGCTGTGTTTTTGGTTTTAGAGAGTGCAGCTTTTACCTGCATAGATGTGATTACAGGGACTCTGCATTCATTCTGTATAGATATGGGCCCTTTAGGGGGTAAGAGGGGCTAAAGTTAGCACTAAACCTATCTTCCAGGATGTTGACAATATCAATTGGTTCTGTAATTTTTATGCCATTGTGCTACAACTCAGAGCAGATCTGGGTGCTGCTATTGAGATTCTTGACATAGCTATAGAATGCTTTGTGGTTGCCCTTAGAATCAGTGGTGATTTTGTTTTCATAGCTAGCTTTGGAGGATCTTATAAGGGATCTCAGCTTCTTACTGAGGCTAACCAGGGAGCTCCTCCACTCATGGGATTTTACTCTCTTTTGCAACAGTTTCTTCCTTCTGCTGTAGAGTTGGTTTATGGCAGGGGACCACCAGATTGGCTTCCTGTTTTTGGAGGATAGTGTCTTGGTTCTGTTTGGGATAGCACGATCCATGCACTCATGTAAGTGCTTATAGAGTGCATTTTTGTAGGATTCAGCAGTTGTAACTATATTGTCCATCTGCATGGGTGTCATGAAGTTCACCACTTCTGTCTTAAGAAGCATGAAGTTGGCTTTGGAGAAATTATTTACCGTGGTTTCCTTAATGGTGGGTGGAGGCAGGATGTGGCTATCTAAGGTGATTAGCTTATGGTTGGATCTGACCAACGAGGAGTTGACTTCAGGTGTGGAACACCAGTCACTCATGTTGGTAATGACTAGGTCTAGAATATTGTTGACCCTGGTGCGGGTGTGGATAAGTTGATCCAGGGAATTGGAATTTATGAATTCTAGAAAGCATTGAGTGAAGGAGCTGGTACATGAGAAGTTTTCCTAGTTAATGGTGGGGTAGTTGAAATCACCCATTATTAGGGAGAGATTTGTCTAGCAGACTTAAACACAACCTTGAAACAGAACCCTGCCTAATGGCACAAAGAGCACCTCAGTGCACCTCAGCACATGCCATCTGTATGATTGGTTGGGCGTCCATCATCTCAACACAGGGCGTCTGCCTGTGTCCCTCTTAGAATGGGACAGTATGTGCTGATTCTGTAACTACGGGTATAAAGATGGCTATGATTGTGAGGGGTGTATGGCCATTATGCTAGTGAAGTTCAAACATCCTATGGTTCCATAACATGATGTAAAATGCTCTAACAGTCTCACACATAAACATGGCTACATTGAGGCTAGCACCACTTCCAATTACAGGACACACCAAGGCACACACATAGTGCAAGTTGGCTGTATGTAGATGAGAACGCTTAGCTATGAAGTGGTACACACTACAGATCACAGTACATGATGCAGGCAACACACCTCATGTCTGCTAGTATTTTTAGTTTAGGACATATTATGCTTAATGAAATCAGCAGGCCTTGTTGTGGTCTGTCCTTTGGGGGCCCACAACACACACTACAAATAAAATACAGCAAAACCCTACCTATTTCTAAGTTACAAAGGTGATCATATTGCCATATGGACATACACACACCAAATAACCTGGAGTAAGATTAGAACACCTACTTACCTAATCATAAACTCTAAGGCTCACAGTAATCATCAGTTGCACCACAGCTTAAGTCTGATACTATATTGTCAACTGGTAGTCTTTAGGTGGATGACATCATCAGGCTTTGTAAAAGAGGGCAGTTTGGAACTCAGCAGCAAGTTACATGGTCAAAACGTGCATAACCATTGCAGGTAGATAGTCCATGAGGGCATGTCACTTGTTTTGCAGAGAATATACACACATGCACCAAGTAGCTTGGAGGGAGATATGAATCTGTACCTATCTTGTCTTACGCACTATAGTTGGCAAAACACTTATGGCATGCACCATGGCTTAAATCTGGTACTACATTATCAGCTAATATTCTTAAGATGGATGACATCATCAGACCTTGTAGAAAAGGGCAGTTTGGAAGCTAGCAGGGGCAGTTTGAAGCCAGCAGCAAGTTACAAGGCCAGAAAGTGCATAACCATTGCATCTGGATAGCCCACGAGGGCACTCCCACACCAAGTGGCCTGGGTTGCAATTAGAGCCCTTACCTATTTATTATTAAACACTATAGATCACAGTACTTTTTGCACATGCCATAGGTCATATCTGTTATATATGTGATTGAAGGCACAGTACTTGTGCATTACACAAATTAGGCTTGTGTTGAACAGCTTCTGTAGCCAGCAGAGTGATAGTGCTTCATACTGTTATCTGCACCTAGTATCCTAGCAGTGAGATAACAGTTACTGTTAGTAAGGAGACAATATCTTATTTGGACGTAAAATTAACTATTGGCAGGACAAATAAATGTATAAAATCTGATATATTTAGAAAAAGTACATTTTCAAACTCCTATTTGGATTTTAACAGCTGGCATCCTTACCACCAAAAAAGAGCCATAATAAAAGGTCAAAGGGTAAGAGCAGTAAGAATGGTGAGTGACAGTGATGCGTTTATACAGGAATTAGATTTTACGATTACTATGTTCAAAAGAAGGGGCTACCCTGACGATTTATGTAACAATGTAAAGAAAGAGGTAGTGCATAAAAGAGAAACAGGTTTTTATCAGGCTATAATTAAGATGAATATAAGCACTAATGAAAGAAAAAATATGAGAATGAATCAAGATGCTAGTAGAATGAATCAAAACATGAATTTAACATACGTAACTACCTACAACCAGGATGTGGAATGGTATATAGGGATGGTTAAGAAAATTGGGGCTTCCTACAATTAGACAAGCAAGTAAACATAAAAATAGAGGGAGTTCCTAAGTTTGTATTTTGGAAAGACCAATCCCTTAAAGAACTGTTACAGAAGGATGCACAGTTAAATATAGTTACAACAGGAAGGAAGATGGGAAATTACAAATGTGGTAGATGTTCCACATGTAAATTTACTATGGTAACAGGGGAATATATTACAGTTAATCATAACATTATTCCTGTTGTAGGACATTTTGACTGTTACACACAAAATGCAGTTTATATTGCACAATGTCAAAAAGCCCTGTATTTTACGTGGGCAAGACATCCAGACATTTCAGAGAAAGAATAAGGGAACATGTACTGGATATAAAACACGGTAAAGTTACTAATGCTTTAGCCAGACATTTAATGGCTAATTCTGACCATGATTTTAGGTTTTGTGTGATACAGTACATCAAAAAAAGATATACAAGGAAACATTTTAAATATTCACCTTGATATAAGTGAGTTAAGGTAACGGTTGTGGTTAGATGCCCAAAAATATCCGGGCATTAATGAAAGCATCAGTATAGCACCCATTTTAAAGTTAAAGCATATTTTAGGATAATTTCATCTATTTCTATTTATATAGTGGTTATTTATTAATAGTATTTTATGCACTACATATATTTATCTGTTTATTTACATATTCATTGACATTATATTAATGGATATTTTTGGCACTAAATTAGTTAATTTAGTAATAAGTTTGTATAGCTCACATATAGTTCATATAAAAATTACACGGGCAGTTATCAAGTGTAGGAAAGTAGAGTATTGTATTATATTATGATATTACAAAGTGTCTCCTTTAAGAGGTTTTTAAAATTATTTTAAAACCAAATCAGAGGCTTGAATGAATGAATTAAATAATTGAATTAATTAGTGATGTACTAGAAGGATATTTAAATGGAAATGTTGGTTTGTTCATTGTTTTGAAGAAGCCCTTATTGAAAGGACGAAACCTGGTTAACCAGTGGACAGTGTTTTATTTTATTCTATTTGTTTTACTTGGTTTGCTGCTGTTAACATTAAAACCCTTTTTTGGATATACATTCCTCCTCGCTTTCATCTTGTTGGTGGAATCAGTTACAAGTTTGAACTGTTATTATCCTTGTTATGTCTACATAGCCATATATGGCTGTTTGAACTTAGGCAAACCTGTAGGCAGGAACAATGTGCCCTGTCCATGCGTGCATTGACAACATTATACATTACACCATCTGCTCACCTGTGACTGTCTACGTGGTGAAATCCAGCAAGTGGAGGTGTTGTAGGTAAGTGAATTATGTACTGTTGTGCCTTTAGTTTGGATCCTTTGAGCAACAGTATGGATGTGCGATAATGTAGATTTACTCACCATTATTAGGGTATGTAGGACAATACAGACATCTACACATATATTTATGTATATAACAGAAATGTATATGTAAATGTAGCTGTGCGTGTGTATGTTATGTATATGTGCTATGTAGATATATGGGGAGAGTCTATGTATCATTTTAATATATATAGCTATATATATTGGTATATATATATATATATATATATATATATATATATATATATATATATATATTTGATACCACATGGAGATAGACTTTCTATGTATGTGAGACAGAGATAGTGACAGACAGATATGTATACATGTATGCATGTATGTATAGACATATCAATACATAACAAGTCATTCTGATGAAGGGGCAAAGGAATTGTGCTCATTTTAACTATGTGTATGGGGATACCCATTTAGACTGTCAGTACTTATAAAGTGACTCCAGGCCACACCTACCTGTACTCTAGTCCAGGATTTTGTGTGTTACAGATAATGACATCTGTCCATATAGCCCACTATATTTCCTTGCATAAATGCAGCAGATCCATACATACAATACTGAATTATAGTAATTCTTACAAGTAGTGTGTAGGTTAGAGACTTACCTTACAAATGCAGCAGTTGACAGAACTGTAGATCAGAGCTGACACTGTGTGATGCAAGCAGTATACAATCAATACATGAATAGGTACAGGTTGTGTGGGTTTGTCTGGCATCAACAATTTTAACATATGTATGTGAGTCTGAGTAAGGTGTCAGTCCCTAGGGCCCTAGGTTGTCAGTGAATGTCCTATGCGTTGTGCCTTAGCCAAAGCCAGGGCATACTGGGCATGCCTACATCTGCCTTTAGGAACATCATCATGGGGTTCCTCCTCCGTGTCCTCTTGTGACTGCAGCTGTGGTGACCTAGGCACTGGTGGTGAGCTGTGTATCCCTTCCCTTTACTGATCCTGCTCCAGCTGTTTCCACATGATCATATTGTGTAGCATGGTACATACTGTAAACATATGTGCACATGTGGCTGGAGAGTACTGCAGAGCTCCACCAAATATATCGAGCCACTGAGCCTTGTCTTTAGAAGCCCAAACACATGCTGCATGATGTTCCTAGTTTGTGCTTGCGCCTCATCATGGCATTCTTCCATGGGTGTGTGTGCATTTCTGATGGATGTCATCATCCATGGTTCCAGTGTGTAACCAGCATCCCCAAGTAAATGGCCATGTGGGATGTTCCCCCTAGCAAATATCTGATACAGTTGTGATGCATGGCAGATATGGTGATCATGATAACTGCCAGGGCTGTCAACACACACATTCATGATAATCCCCTGGGCATTGCACATGACCTGGCAGATGGAGTGGTACCCATTGCCATTGATGTAGATTCTATCCTCCTCACCAGATGGTGACTTGATGTGTACATGAGTGCAATCTATGGCACCAAGAACTCAGGTTAGTGTGCTAAACAGTAGAAGTATTGCATATTGCTAGCCTTCACCTCAGGGGTGAGGAGAAAAGATATGTGCCCACTGGCATGTAGTAGCATTGCATACAGGAACTGGTGTAGTACTCTGGATGCTGATGCATGTGAGGCCACCATCACTTCCCCAGCTGGTCTTTGGAAAGTACCTGTAGTTCCTAAGGCCTACACATACTTTTGTTTCCACTGGGATGGGTTCCCCTCTGCTGGCTCTGGGTCTGAGGTGAGGGTGTCAGAGCTCAGTGAGTTATTGTAGCATGTCCTTGTCCACCCTGTAGAGCTCTACAATCTCCAGCTCATGTAGCTCCTGCAAGGTTACCCTGGGCCTGAACACTCTTCTCCTTCTCTGTCTAGGCCTATTGTCAGCAGCAGCAGCAGCACTGACTTCAGCATCTAGCACATACAGATGTAGCAGATCTGCAGCAGCCCCTAGCATTTTCTCAGTTAAAATTCCCAAGTCTGTATTCCAATGGTGCAGAGCGTGGAGGAAAAATCAGATTGTATGGTGTACACATACTTGATAGTGCTCTGATGTAGGTGCTGACTGTGTGATTGGCTACCTATGATGCATTCCACCTGCCTAGTATATCATTAACATCATTTAATGGCCCTAGCTTAAGTTAAACACAGGTCAAAACTAAATATGTCATTGGCTTTTAGATACACTCAGCACTGTCGTGCACCATGCTAATGTGTGCTCCATCGGAAAACAAAGCTTAGAATTTAGGGTACACACACCCCCAGACCTCCATGCTCAGCATGGTGGTGTGCTGCACAAACACATGGAAACAAATGCTCCTTAGCTAAACAAAGCTTAGAAGTTAGTGTGCACACACCCCCTGAAAGGGTACGCTCAGAATGGTGGCATGCCTCACAAACAGGTGCTGCTAAGCTGAAATAAACTTAGAAGAGATTGGACACACACTCCCCTGATTTCAGCTACCTCCTTTGTAAAGTCCAACATGGTTCTCTGCCTACATGAATGGGATATGTGGACATGATTACCCCGTTTGTTATTCAGTAACTCCACCTTATTTGCATAGGGTCCGTGCTCACAGCCTGGAAACAACATGCTTCATAGCCCTAACATGTTACCAGCAGCACCAATGTACCATTGTAGATACTCCACACAAGGTCCTGTAATATATTTATGTCACATAATATTAATTTTGTTTTTTCCAACTTTTCTTTTTATAAAGTATGTCTGTGCACTGCAGAGCACCATGCAAACATCCCCAGATTATTAAAAAAATAAAATTAATTTATCTTATTTTCTTTCATTTTCCAGTTACACAGGAGGATAGTTTCACTCATATCTGCATGTAGCATACCATTTCTGTCTATATGTCTACATTTTTACAGCCCCTTTTGCCTGTCTACCCTCATGTACACATAATTTTTCTTATTGAAACCTTGGATGATACACTACAGACACTGACACGGGGTCTGAACAGTTGCCTACCTGCTTGCTCTATCACTCTATCTGACTCATTTGCATGAGATTCACCTGCTTATGAGGTGATTTGCATGCCACAGAATGTCCCATGTTGGCGAGTGCATGTGCTCTGCTCAGCAGTGCTTATTGAATCTAAAACCTGCTTACTTTCATGTAAGCAGCATGGTGTGATGGCTACACAGTTGACAAAAAAAACATGTAGGCTTTATTAAACCCCCCCACAAAGATTAATACAGTCATAATAACTGTTGTAATTGATATACAGTACAGGCATGTTAAAAATGGTGCTCAAAATATATAACAACTATCAGCAGAATCACACGTACATTTCAGCTCACGCTCTGCCTTGTGACATCTTTTATTGACATTGCAGTATATGAGTATAGTTGTAGAGATGGAGCAACTGAGAGTTAAGTCAACCAATATATGCAAAAATGTTTATAGGGCTACTAGCAGCAAAACTGTGGATCAACAAAATGCCAGAGCAAAACTTCACGTTTGTACAAATCTAGATACATTTTTGCATGACCAATACATAAACAGTGAGCTGGATTCAATAAACCCTACATGGCTTGCTGGAACCATGTTCATGTCACTGTGTGATGATATAGTGCCAATTTCTATTCAGCAAACAGCTTTACATAAAGTGTAGAGCTGCGCAAACCAGGTGAACATGGTGGCATGCTTATTAGTATATAAGCACCTGAATTATTTGCTAATCAGCCAATCCAAGATGGAAGAGCTATTCAGCAAATTATAAAGCAATCATGTACACTTCTTGTAGACATTTCCCTGTACTCCATGACCTATTGAAATAAGCCATAGAAACTACACTGGAAAGAAAGAACATTTAGGGCTTCAGCAGGTCTTATTCATGTGTATGTGCGACGGGCTCAAGTCTATGCTGCTGCTGCTGCTGATAGACCTCAGGCAAGGAGGAGAAGGGTATTTAGACCCATTTTAACTTTTCATGGTCTGCATGGAGGGGAAATAGTACAATGCTAGAAGGAGGATAGAGACACAATCCAGTAACTCTGCAACCTCTGTCATCCTTACTGAGACCAATGGAAAACTGAGGGGAGCCAGTACCGGTGGAGACCAAAGTATGTGTAGCACTTAGAATTTTAGCAAGAGGAACCAACAATGGACATTCTGGGGGTGTCACAGACATCAGCATCCAGGATTCTACACCAGTTCCTCGATGTTATGCAACAGCATGTCAGTGACTATATATATATTTCACATGTATCCCTGAGACAGACCTAGAACTATGCAGGAGTTCTACCCCATAGGACAATTCCTTGAAGTTTTGGGTGTGATATACTGCACAAACATTGAGATCAAATCACCACTCGAGGCACAGCGTAGGGTCAACATCATCAAAAAGGTGTCCACTCCATTAACTGCCAAATCATGTATAATGCCAGTGGAATCATAGTGAATATGTGTGCTTTCAACCCTGGTAGTTGCCAAGGCTCCCATATTTGACACACTTCAGAGCTCTACCAGAGGTTTTCCTGGTGTGATGTCCCACAAGGTCACTTACATGGGGATGCAGAGTACACATTGAAACCATGGATGATGATGCCCATCAGAAATGTAGACACACCCAGGGAGGAATGCTATAATGAGGCACAATCTTAAAAAATAAACATCAAAAATTGTATGTTTAGGCTGCTAAAGTCACAATTTTGGTGCCTGGTTACATTGCAGGGGGAACTGCAGTATGATCACACATTTTCTGCCATAGCAAAATATGTGCTTCATTGTATAAAAATCTCCTTCAAAGAAAAATAAGTCAAAATCTTTTCTGTCTCACAACATTCTCCTCACCTTTAAGTTCTATAGCTACACTGTTACTTTGTTGTAGTGTAGATTCAGCCCTCTGAGTACTCTAAAGATTCAAATGAATTGTGAACTTATTAGAATTACTAAATACCAAACCTTTGACTTTGTGTGACAGATGCAGCCTCTACACCATTGTTAGGTGCTAATGGCTTTCAACTTTGAATGATTAGTCTGACTGAAGCAAAACACAGTAATTCAAAATAATAATAATACCCTGGGTCTATAATACACAATAAGCTCCAGAGCTGGAAGATAAAACAATAAATGTTAAGTGCCTTCATCCCTTTTAGCCATTAACGGGACTTCATCAGAACATTTAATTACTAAAACACAACCCTTATATACAGGAAGTATCACAAATCAATTTCCTTTGTTAATTGATTCTTAAGAATGTTAAAATAAACATTTACAACTCTTTCCTTTTTCAAGCACATTGGTGCAAACACCCTTTTTCATACATAAAACTGGAAGTAATTTCAAAAATCTTTTTGAACAAACTTACATTGAACCCCCTTTAGCTTTGAAGGGTATTAGAAGGTGTGGTTCATGTAAGATATGTTCCTATGTTTTGGAAGCTGATGCTGGGGAAGTTAAAGGTATTTCTAGACACAATGTTGCCACCCTAGGTTTGATTTACATTGCAATCTGTGATAAATGTGGTATGTATTATGTGGGGAAAACTGAAAGATTGTCTAGAAAAAGAATATATGAACAGTTACATGCCATATCTAAGGCAAATATGAACAATTATTTGTATAAACACTCTTTAGTATGTCAAGTATTTAATAATTTTCAGTTTGGGATCCTGGAGGTAGTGCCTATTAATGTTAGGGGTGGCTGTTGGGAATTAGACATTGAAGTAAAAGAATTCCAATGGATTGTTAAGCTAAACTCCCTTTTTCTCCCAGGGTTAAATGAATACCTTTCTTTATTACCTATTTTGAACAAAAGATCATTTAATTTATAAGTCTTATATTTATTGAGTAATATGAATGAGCTTGACATGTTTTAACTATTTTTCTAGGAAAGAGTTGTAAAATTTTTAACAATGTTAAATATCAATTAACAAAGGAAATTGATTTGTGGTACTTCCTGTATATAAGGGTTGTGTTTTAGTAATTAACTGTTCTGATGATGTCCCGTTAATGGCTAAAAGGGATGAAACTGCTTAAAGTTTAATGTTTTAATAAAGATTCTTTTTATTTTCTGGCTCTGGACCTAAGTGTGTATTATAGACATAACCACAGCCAACTGTCAGACACGCAATGTGATTTATCTGGCTAGGTGCATCAAATGCTGTGCGTTTTACATAGGGAAAACTAATAGAAGACTAAAAGAGAGAATTAGAGAGCACATTTATAATATAACTTTAGGTAATGATCATTATGCTTTAGCTAGACATGTTAATCAAACAGATTCTACACACCAGTTTAAGTTTTCAGTACTACAAGTTATACATCCTAGTGTTCGAGGAGGTGATGCTATTAATTACACTGAACGGTGTTAAATTAAATGGATAATCAAGTTTAGGGCTGATAAGAACCCTGGTTTAAATGACAAAGTCCCACTCAAACCAATTTTACTTAATAGGAGACGTAAGGCACACAAGAATTGAGTATTGGATGTTTCCTTTTCCTTTTATGTTTCATGTATATATCTTTTAGCTTAGTGCCCAGTAAAGGATATATATATATATCTTTAACTATGTTTGTTATAGTTATTATAAGTATTTTTACATTAGTTTAATTATTTATTATTTTCTTCTGAACATTTACACAAGTTTTCATATGTTTTTCAAGTGTTTCATTTTGATAGTTATTTGCTATGCAGACATTGTGTGTATATTAAGTGGTTTGACATCATTTTATCTGTGTGTTTTTTCCTCCTACATTCATATGTTTTTTATTTTATTTTATTTTATTTTATTTTAATACTGTATTTGATGTTACTATATGTTTTAAGTTGTATATGTATTTGAGTGACATAGTCCATGCAATGTTGCTACCTTCTTTATTAATCATTGTTTAGTTCAGGTAGATGATGTGGACTTATTAGACATATACAACTTTTATTTAGTTATATTCTAACCATTTAAGAAGGAAGTGATGTCATGTATTTTAATTAGATTTGAGTATTTAAATGTTTGATTGAATGGTTTTTGTAAGTCTGATGAAGCCCTAGTGGTGAAAGCGCTCACTTCTTTCAATAAATATTTTATATGTTCGCTAGTTTGGCATTCTGAATCTTTAAATAATAGCATTCAAGTATTTTACATTGTCGATTTCAGCATTATACTGATTGCCGTGGTGGTCCCGTTGATGCTACAGACTGTTTGGATTGTTGTTTTACTATTTATTACAGCCTATACGGGATGTTATCAACCAATATACATTCACCTGAGCATGTCCAGCTGTATGAATTGTTTAATACTGGATATGAAATGTGAATTGCTTGCATGCACATTATTTGATTGCTATTGCAAAACTCTGCCTGTAGCAAAGAGAGATAACTCACTACAACTGTGTTGCATATGTGCCATATTCTGTTGGTTTAAATCCAGAGCTGTCTAATTATTTAACCTTTGTTTCCATTTTTTATTGTTATTTATTTCAGCTTTACTTTGTGCAGGGTGCATAGCATAGCACAATTATGATTCACTACTTAAGAAAAAAGTGAAAAAACGAATTTGGTGTGCTTCCTCCATGCAAACAGGCTCAGTTGTGATGCACTCTGGACAGTACTAAGTAAAGAAAATTTACCTGCTGCCTAGCTTTCCCTGTAGCACCAGGTGTAAGTTCAGTGAAATCATGGCTGAAACACGGGTGAGCCATGGTTCAAATCCATTAGATTTTACATTTTAGTAACCATGTCCCACTGTCATTGCTCCCAAAACTTTAATTATAATGGCAACACTACATACAAACAGCTATGTATAGTAGGCTGATTCACAGAAAGGTATCATTACTGCTTGCATATACATACTTTTGTAGGTATCATAACACATTAATGGCTGACATATGAACCCCAGTTGATTATGTATGTACATATGTTGGACGGCACAGTGGTGCAGTGGTAGTGTTGTCACCTCACAGCAAGAGGTTCTCTGGTTCGATTTTCAGCTGGAGTGCCTTCTGTGCAGAGTCTGCATATCCTTCCTGCATTCAGGTGGGTTTCCTCTGGGTACTCCGGTTTCCTCCCACATTATAAAAACATGCATCTGGAGTGTTTCTCCCTGTGCCTCCACTGAAATTGGCTTTGTTCCAAGTCAGACTTTCCCAGTAAACAAATGTTAAATAAACAAATATCAAATAAAAATAAATAAATACATGTATGCAACTGGTTTAGAATGACAATGATAATTATGTAATAAAATGCAGTCACATGGGCCTATGTTCACACATTGAAGAAAAACTTCATTGAACGGCTATTCCATGAACAGTAATCCAAAAATGTTGCTTTCATTAAAGAGTGAAATCATCATAAAAAAATCATCAAAAGGTAATAGCTGGCCAACAACAAGGAAGCACCTCACTGTATAAGGTAAACTAAGCAAAACTTTTTAAAATTTGCCTTTCCCTACACTGTAGTGCAATCTTGGAGTTGGAATATATAGTTAGGGGTGGGGCACAGCCTCCCACTTTCATGGGTTACTTCCTTGTAGGGGATTAGTGTTTGTGGAATAGCTGTTTGATTAAGTTTTTCTTTGATGTGTGAACATAGACCCACAGTTACATATCTCTGATGGACACAATAGTTACTGAAATCATCTAGACTCCTCCCATAATCCTATTATAACAGTAGTACTAAATGTATTGTGAGGTATGTATCATAACTCCAAGCTGAATTGCTAAAAGTCACACAAGTCTATACATTTACATTATATTGTCAGACATTAGTCCTGCATCACAGCTAAGAATGCATGAGCCAGGACCTTTTAATGTCACACACATACAAGCCCAATTTAAGTGTAGCACCAGTCACTCTTTAAGCAAAATATCTTTAATGACCAAAGTTGCCAAATACTTCTTCTGTGGCAATGAGGAATAACCACCTATATGGAAATGTATGCATTCTCTTTTACATAGGTTTGAATACCACCTTGTATAAATTACTTTTAACAGTGTGTAAATCCCAACAAAATTTGTGTCAAGTCATTCCATTGATCCCTCCAAAGTCAAGTATTTTGTGTTGACCACTGGACAAAGCGTGACCAGGTATAGCATTATATCCTGTAACATTTTCAATTCCAGGTTTCATATCACCATTGCTATTTCATAAACTCCCATCCCCTTTGTTTGACAATATCTATCTTTGCTTACCATCATGCAAATGTGGTTGACACTGTTGTACATGTTTGTATACTAGGCTTAAAATACAAAATCCCAATTTGGTGTCATACCATTGCTACTTTAGTTGGAGGAACTCTGCAGACATGACAGGCAATGAGGATGGTAGTGCCAAATTCAGAACACAGAGGTGGGATCTGGAAGAGTCCAAAATCTTTGTTATACTCCTTGTCAAGCACTATAGCTGGATTGTAGTAGTTATTGTGATTCCTTAGATCAATAGCAACTTCAGCATGCATACCTCAAATGTAACAGCAAGCATGCATGCTTTCTTCTGTAGCTGTTTTTGATTGTATTAGACAACTGTAGTAGTGTATTCAGATTATGTGTTTTTCAATACCAACAAGTAACCTATAGCTTCACATTTAAAAAGTATTATTTTTATATTTAAAATGCAGCAATATTGGCTTTAATGTCATGTTCTTAACTTACTCTGTAGTATCTTTCAAAACATCTGTGTAATAAATGCATTTTCCAATGATTACTTGTAACATTTCACAATCATTTTCTCTTTATTTTATTTTGTTTTATGTTATTTTATTTTATGTTATTTTGTTTTATTTTTTTTGGGGGGGGTACCTGGAATCACACTTTTCTGATGCATTTCAGTACAGTGAGGTGGGCCAACAACTGTGGCTCAGCCTGCCAAACCTCAACTGGCTTGCACACCAACACCCAGCACCTCTAGCAGAACTGCCTCTACAACTCCTGTCATACCTTGTCCACTGTTGTCAGGTAGCAGTGACCTGGCTGTTAGTGCAGTGGTACCCTCCATGAGTACTAGTAGAGGTGGTGATTATGTCACCCACCAGAAGCTGTTAGAGATGGTGCAAAATCTGATAGATAGTGGCCTTGGTCCCCACATCAAGAGAAGGTGCTCCTAAAAATAAAAAAAAGACTCCACCGGCAAGCAGTTTCATAGGCAACTAAGGAAGAAAAGAGTGAGGAAGTTCTGATGGTGAGGACTAGATTTTCTCTGTTCCCATGCTTGATGGGCATGTGCTTCCAGTGTTCCCTACCTATCTCCAATTGTGGTGTCTCTCAAACTTTTTGTGTCCATCACCATCCTTGTGTCTGTCTTGGTTGTCCTGTTTGTCAGCACCTGCTTCCTCACATACCCTACATACCTGACCCTCAGATTCCTAGATCACTTTCCCAACATTCCTGTCTTTTTGAAACAAAAAAGGCACCTGTCCCACAGAAAAAAATGTGCCATACATAGCTCTCCATGTCTCATATGTGTCTTTTTGACATAACTGATTTTGGTCCAATTGGCTATATAACATCATTGCATTGTTGTCACCCATCAATGCTCTGGTGCCACTCCAAATTCATCAAATTTTTTCTACCTGTGTACATTACTGTGGTGAAGAATTGGATATCTATGGTTCTGTCATAATCCCCTCCTGCAAATGCCTGTATTTTATTTGTTCTTCCCTCTTCCTTCTTGTTTCACCAGTTTCCAGACCACCCTATCTTCACTTATTCAATCTGGTTATAAAATAGAATCACATACAACATACATGGCCAGAAATGGCCATATAAAAGCCTTTTTTTTTGTCCACTGCATTTGTGTGGAGTTTGGAACCATGCACCAGTGTTGAATGGTAGTGAATGGCTGTTCATGTCCAATGGCAAAACCTGGTGAGTTTTTGGCATCAGCCACACTAGTTCGTTCATCTCTGTGCAATACTGCTTAAACTCACTGTGCTAGAGGAACACAGAGTTAAAACAAAGTAAAGGCACTCCTTTAATAGTTATTCTGACAGACTGCTAAATGTAACAAAGTGTACCTCCCTATGTGGCGTGTTGGCATAAATCACTTGACTGAAGATAGTTTTTGACCAAAGCATCATGGATTCAATTTCAGATGCATCTCAAATAATTTCTTAGTGTGATGTTATATGTCTATGATACAGTTAATCACCCACCCTTTAACATTTGCCACAGTTATGATTGCTCATGGAGATATACTGAATACTGGCCAAAAAAGAGTATTTGAAGTGACAGTCATCCCCACAACTATATGATATTTATCTAACTTTGTTCTGCTTTTTATAAGCTTGTTGTCCATTTCCTAACCTTTCTTTGCAAGAACACATATGGATGTGTACTTGTTTGCATGAACACATATGGATGTGTTTTAGAATTTCATGACCCTGTAACATTTTCACTGGCAATGTCAGGGGAACAGTGGTTGTGTGGCACATGTGTAGAGGTGTGACATACACTTATACAGTTTCTTCCATGTATTGTTTGGTATGCGCACAATATTACAGTGACAACTTCCTTGACCATTTACTTTTCACTACTGTAATTTCTGCGCATAGTTACACAGCCACTCCATATGTTTGGACTGATGATTTTTGCTTAATTTAAAATCACCTATGTTTGTCTTTTGTTTCATTTTATTCCTACATTTTGTACTTTTGCAAGTTGCATCACTTCATTGCCTTTGTTTGTATTGTAGTAATTATTGCAAATATTGTAACTACCTTGTGGCAGCCACCTCTGTACTGTACTGTAATTTCCTTATTGTATTAGTCTAAAGGCGCTTTTCTCCCTGGGACTCCACTGAAATGGTCTCTCTTCAGCCCAGTGGACTTTCCTGATAAACAAATGTCATAAATAAAAATAAAGAGTTGATGCATTGCCATCAGTCTTGCATACTGCTGTATGATTCATTATAAGAGATCACTTATTAATTTGCACAGTTGCAAATGCTTCAGACAATAGCCATTGCTATTACATGTGGCAGATAAATGTTATACCTAGCTGTGTGTAGGGTCTCCACTCATAATAGTGTGTTGTTTGCATGTGTTGTTAAATGTATGGTCAATACCTAAGTCAGGCAGGGATGCTTTAGTCAAATGTATCACATGTGGCATAGTGAGCGCCCACATCTGGTATGCCATATAGAACTATTATCTGCAATGCATACCCCTTAGGATTTGACAGTGTTCTACTGGACACATCTGTGATATGTCTTTCTGTATTGCAGCCAATAAATACACAGCTCAGTGACAACACTGATATTCTTGCAAGGGGTGGATTGCGGCTTATGTGTCATGAAAATCTCTCAACTAAACAATATTGCCCCTGATTTCAACTCCAGGTTTAACACTATCCCGCTTAACCTCTTCAAAAAGTGGTCACTTTTGGGGAAGGGGGTGGGGAATTCCCCTTATAAAATACTGACAATAATTACAGTTGTACACATCTGTTACTGCAGAATATGTATAATATGTTACAATTACATATTCTGCTAATGCTGATGGTTAATGGTAGTAATATTTTAAAATATGTCCATGATTGTGCCATTTTCTTTCTACATTTGTCCAGCAGTCTGTTGTTATGGGTTCCTGATTGGTTGAGAGCTATGGTGACATGTCAATCATATTCAAGCAAGTCATTTTGCAGACCTTCAGAGTATGCACATACCCCTTATTGTATATGCTGTCCTTGCTAAGTGCCTCCCCAGTGAGTATGGCAGTGATGTTTATATCACAACCATTCACCTCCATTGACATGTAGTCTTGTACGTCCATCACATATATACTATCAAGTGTGTTTACATCATAATATACTTATTCAGGAGGTATAAACAGCAGTATATACTGTGCAATCTGCATATGTATATAATGTTATGCTACTGCCTTGTCTTGGAAGTGCACATACATTGACATATCCTATTTTCATGACATTTCCATATTTACCATGCCTTATTCCCCTTTATTTATTCCTGTCATTCATGTCTGTTGCACACTTTCATCTGAACATTTTCCCTGCCCAGTGTACTATTCCTTGTAATTCCCCTTGCCATTTACCCTCCCCTCCATTATTTTTTTCAGCAAATAATTGTTTTAGTGCACATTAAACTCAATACACTTTTCTTCACTGTATTTTTACTGCTGTTATTGTAGTATTTTCATCCCTAGTAGTCAGTGTGGTTTTCTGCTCAATCTCATGGAGTACATTTACCTGTAAGAAAACTAGAATGCTTCTTCTTTCTCTGCTAAAGTTGTTTTGCATGGTTTTCTGGCCAGCAACCTTGCTTGTACTCATGGAAGTGTGATGAGCAGTGAAGGGATCATAGCCTACATGGAGTTTATTGAATCACCAGGAGTGTTGTCTTTTTTTTTTTGTACATGTGAAGTAAATATGCTGTTATGTCCAAAGATTTTGTTTTCAAGGAAGGTCAGGAAATGTGCACATATGGAGGGATTTTAAAGTTGTTCTTAGTCCATTACTACATCTGGTTGTTGCTGTTGTTGTGTTTTGGCTTTTCCCGGTTAGGGGTCGCCACAGCAGAACTCCGGTCCACTAATGATTAGAAGTAGATTTTTCATGAACACCAAGGTGCCAGCTCGACGTTCAACCTTCAATGAAGGTATGCCCATTTACGCATGTCTTTCGAATGCCCACCCCCACGCGGAAGACATGCAGACTCCACACAAAAGGCACTCCCCACACTCCAGCCGAGAATCGAACGGGAGAACCTCTTGCTTTGAAGCAACAATGCTACCGCTGTATTACATTTGGTACAGTATGCATATCACAAACTGAAGACCTGCTTGAATGTGTAATGCATGGTGGTAGGAACGATACTTTCCAAATAATGACTTTGCAGAAGTATAAGTAGAGATGGATATGAGGGAAGCAACAGGGATGCATTTGCCACTAGCATACAAAATGGCCACCTTCTTTCTTGATTTTGGAATCAAGTCTGCACCAGCCATTTGACACAGAGTAATGGACAAATCTGTGCAGGAAATAAACACTTTATTGCATTTATGATGTCTTGAGGATCTGTCTATGGATACTTTTCTACAGGCATAAGAAGTATGTGAGTTTTTGTTAAAAAAAATAAATCATTTATTATAGACATGTCATCACTGAAGACAGGCTGTGCAAAGTAAGATACAGGTTGTCCAGGCTGTGCGAACACCATTCATACTAGAGAATATGTCACAGCTGAAGTGATATTTAGAACTGAAACATTTTATACTATAGTTTATCCCTTTCAGTAGTTCTGTATCTACATCTGCTGAATTCATTGTTAGATGATAGACTTGCATGGGAATTGGCTGGAGAGATGTGAATTACACTGTATTAAGAAACAGGAAATTAATATGTTAGGAAAACTTGATCCTTCAATGACTTTTGTGTTGAAATATGATGTTCTGCTTTATTTACAGGTTCATTTTCATAAAGTGTAAAGAAGCTTATTTTATTTGCTTCAAAGTTATTAAAAATTATCACAGTTATGTATAAACTGAAACAGAATTCCAATGTGTGATCTAGGGATTAAAGTAGTGTAAGTAATATCTGCATGGGAAAAAGAGTTAACTTGCAATAGATCACCAGTGAGTCGTATCCATCTTTAAACCATGGAGATGGATGTCAGTAAAGACAATAAAATTCTAGTTTTAATCACTTTTTCTACTAGCACAATTTTAAATGTATTTAAAAGTAACTAAACTGTATTGGAATGCTGACTTAGAATCAAAACAGTTGTATTAGAAGGTAGAAGTAAATTACCACTATACAGTTCTGGGCATTTTTGGTAAGCTGATTTTTTTTAATTTATTTGTTAACCAGGTAAGCCTAATGGACATACGTGCCCTTTTTTAGGTCAAAAGTAAAAGGGTCTGATCCCCAAAGAAACAGCTACACCAGCTTGACTTTTGATTAATGTCTATTATGCAGGATGCTGTTGTACAGATATCAAACTGTGATTTTTTTTTATTATTTTCACATATACAATTTAGCAATACATATTTTACTGTCTCAATATTCTCTATTAATTTTTTTTGTTTTATTTTATTTTTTTCTGCTTTTGCTCCCACTGCCAGTACATCCTTAGCTATATCCTGACCAATTGGCCACTTCATTTCCCATTACTGGACTGAAGGCTATCATTTAGACAGCAATTTGGATGGTTCAAGTCTTTCTTGTTTATGGCTTTATCACCACACTCATGCAAATGAGATTTGAGGAGAAGCATGTAAATGGCTGATCATGAGGTAAATCGGCTCACTTCTGCAAGGGTCATTCAACCCATGCAGCCTTGCCTCTTACCCCACAGCATGAATGGTGGTTTCCCAATCTCCTTGACAAAAATTGTGCAAACTTTGTATGGCCACAAGGGCATACAGATCTTTCCTTCTCTGGCTGGCTCCTCCAGGACCAGGGCCCCAGGACTGTAGTCAGCATTCAATCCCGCTGTGCCATTCTCTGATCTTAAATGCACTACAGTATCATAACTTTAGCTCTCAATGAAACATGAATCAATTTAAAAACATGACAGTGATTCTGGTGATTAAAATAATCAACATACACATGCATACACACACACACACACACTCACACACACACACACACACACACACACACACACACACACACACACACACACACACACACACACACACACACACACACACACATATATATATATATATATATATATATATATATATATATATATATATATATATATATATAGTTCCCCTTCAGAAGGTCGAATGGCTGAAATCTCAAAATTCATATGGCCGAAGCCATATGTTCAAATTTCAGAAGTTCGACCTTCTGAAACAGAAGCAAAAAAAAAATGTAACACAAAACAATGTTTCCCTCCACACAACCCCACTACTTATTTATACCAACTCCGAGATCGCACTACAGCACAGAAAGGGAAATCTCATGTTCTGCACTGTATGCTGATCCCCATTCAGAAGGTCGAGCTTCTGAAATTTTGAGCATATGGTCTCGACCATATGAATTTTGAGATTTCAGCCATTCGACCTTCTGAAGGGGAACCATATATATACATATATATATATATATATATATATATATATATATACATTATGTATATATATATATATATATATATATATATATATATATATATATATATATATATATATATATATATATATACACATTATATATATATATACACATTTTATATATATATATATATATATATATATATATATATATATATATATATATATTTAATTTACTTAGTTTCATGTATTAAATGGAGTAATATAGTACATGAATACATTGTTCATATTCACGTTAACTTGTTAGCAAGTGAAGTCTCCTATTGCTGGAAACAGTGGAATGCAGAAGTGATGAGGAACTTTTAATTATACTAATATAGGATTTACATTTATTTGAGCAATTGGACTGACATGAACCATTTGGCAGGAATTAGTAAGTTATTGACATTTGCTAGAGTACCTTAATCCCAGCTGTGCCAAGAAATGGAAATCACATTGCATCATTTATTGTCAATTGGCAAAAAGAAATAATTAAAATTCATGAATGGGATAAAGAGAGACCGCCCGCAGAAAAGTGTTCATTTTAGCCAACTGGAAGAAATGATGAACTCTATTCACTCTTAATAGACAAAATTATGTAATAAGACACTGAATCTAGTATCCATAACTTATTCACATATGAAGAATGTTTCGCATGTGTCTGAAATCTTTAAGTAGCTGCAAAGCCTATACTGGTCCAATAAAAGGTACCACATCAATTCTGTGCTCAGCTATTATATGTTAATTAATCAGCATGTGTTTCTTCTCTTTTGCTGTCTGCAATTGATAAATACTCTGCACATATCCATTGTTGCTCTGTGGTCACAACTAAAGCATTAACGTGCTTTGTGTGTGGTATTTCAGCTGTAGCAAGCTTCTTCTTACATTTGTAGAAATTGTATATACCCCCTCATTTTAGAGATGAGAGGGGTTCCAGATCAAAGAACTTCAAAGGGCTCCAGATAACCTAACTACAGTTCTGACTCCATCCATATTAAAGTATGAATGAATTATATTGTACATGTATGTGTAAAATCATTCAGGTAGCCGGGCTGTGTCTGCACTGGTCTTGGCCTTGCATTTCTGGATATTGTTGTATCAACAACAGAGCCTTTGACACATATAGCACAATATGGATACTTTAGCATGTATCAGGCATTTGTAGTACATTGTGTTTGGAATGTAACAAACTTTAAAAATGCAGCAATAATGGAATAAAATCCAGTACATACATCATGATACTGCGCCCATGTGTCGACAGTACAGTAGCGAAGCCAGAGTGTGTGTATGTGTGTGTGCGTGTGTGGGGGGTGTGGGTGTGTGTATATGTGTGCATGTGTGAATGTGTAGGGGGCATGTCAGTTTATGATGTTTTGTAACATCCTCCAAAAGAAATTTGTATTTAATTTACACAAGATAGTAATGTTTCCTACCTCTTGCCTTACCATCACACATTAAGAATCTTTAACGAAGTATATTGCCAGGTAAGAACATCAGACATATTTAAATTTTATATAGGAGTACAGTAGTGCGTTTTTCATACTGTACACTTCATTCTCAAGTATGGGGTCTGCACCTGAAAAAGTACAATATGCCATACATTTCCCCAAACTGCCAAGAGGTCATGTTACAGTCAAAGGCATGACTCTGTTATTGAATAATCATCATGACACTACTAAATAGTGCTAAATAACAGATAAGAGTAGCACAAGGGTATTTCAATATATTTGGGCTTTCCATTGTTAACATTTTCTTCAAGTATGACTTATTAGATACATTCAGTAGAAGTCCTTTTGTGTCTTCACATAATAATGCATTAATCTGGAGCATATCATTTATGCATGCATGGTTTCCATTTCAATACAATGTATATCGCATTAGTCTTGCACAAACACACACACACACACACACACACACACACACACACACACACACACACACACACACACACTGTATCTATCTATCTATCTATCTATCTATCTATCTATCTATCTATCTATCTATCTATCTATCTATCTATCTATATATTCCTGCTTCAACAAAGATCTGGCACTCAAAAGTCATATCAGATGATTCAGTTTTCAGAAAATCAAAATTCATATGGTCTCGACCATATGATCGAACTTCCAAAAACTTGAAGGTTTTGAATGGAGATTGCAGTACAGTGCAGAATGGGAAATTAACCCTTTTCCTCATTGTAATCTGATCTTGGAGATGGTATATGCAATTTGCAGGGGTGTGGGGGAGCAGGGGGGCTTGTTTCCCTGCAGAAATGTAACAAAGTTAGATTTTTGTGTGTTTTCCTTAGGATGTTTGAGTTTTTGGAAACTCAGTCATATGGTCCTGATCATATGAATTTTGAGTTTCTGAAAACTCAGTTGTCTTATAGGGATCCAGATAGGGCACAGCTTCCACATAGGGGAGTGTGGGGGGTTTCTGTGCATCGGTTTTAGTGTGTTTGTGGGTTGGGAGACTGGTTACTTACCATTAGTGTTTTGTCAGTGTTCTGGGTGGTCGGTCTTCTGGGATGTTGGGTTTTTCATCTCGGTCTTTTGGCTTTTGCGTAAGTGGGATTTTGGGTTTTTGAAGGGGATCCATATATATATATATATATATATATATATATATATATATATATATATATATATATAGTTAGACATATACTTATAGATATTATTTTGTTCCTAACCTTAACATCCCACATCCCCTCTTGCATAACACATGTATAAAATTAAAGACATGAGCAATGAATTTTAAAGGAGAAACAAGTTAATCTTTATGTGTGTAATGTTGTGCAGTGGTTAGCAGACAGCAGCTTTGCTTTTCAAAGTTAGGATATGGTAAGGGACAGTTCATGTCCTACGGCAAAAATTGAAGAAAATGCCTTTGGCCACACTGATATGCTGATTATCACATTAATGAGCTTGGCCTTAATGAGTGAAAGAAAGCAATACTCCTATAGATATGAATTGACATTTATTATTTTAACTTTAATGGGTTCCATGGGTCATTACACTCCTGATGTAATGTTCAAATGGTCAGTTATGTGGAAAATTGGAATCCATTGATCACTGGGGTATGTTTGAAATTGCTCATCTAGCAGTATTCTAAAAATATTGTAACTCTCCCTTCTAATGTGTGCTGCCTGATAGCTGTTGTATAATTTCTATTTTAGTATCAGCAGATAGTGTACAAGTCAAATGATTGTGAGTTAGGCAGACAGGACTTTGAAATCAGTGAGATGTATGTTTTATCAGTGTTAAAAGCAATTGATGACATAAGATGTAACAGTGTCTGCTTGGGTGTGACAATTTCCCTGGCTGGGGGTTTTGATCTCCTAAATGTTGTACTTCATTTTAACCATGTCCATTGTCGTTCGCATAAAGTGTTGATGATATCTGTTCATCCTGTGCTTTCTAGCACTTATGGAATAGCTTCTTTTATGACAACAGTAGCTAATGCCCAAGTCAAATGAAAATGAATATGAGTTAGACAGGCAGTGGTTTGAATCCAGTGAGGTGCACATTGTAGCAATCTGACATATAATCCATAATTTGCAGTAAGTAGTTACAATGCATATTGGATAATATGATTCATGTAGTATGTGTAAAGTATAATTTGCCATTACTGAGTAATCCATGATTATAGTAGGTGACAATAGGTGGTGGGGTTTGAGTCCCTCATGTTTTAAGCTGTTCATTAATACTCACTGTTCAGTATTACGTATCCACAATGCAAAGTAAACAATGTTAAAAACAATAACTTCACAGTCACATGATTACAGCACATACAAGAGCAAAAAGGTGCATCACAATTGCAGAAATCATATATCTACAGTAGCCTTTGTGCATCAGCTGGCACGGTCTATTATAGGTGTTCTTAAGCAGACATAGAGGAATGATACATCAAGTGGTATAGCACATACAGAAGAAATTATTGAAATGCACCATGAACTCAGCCTTTGTCAAACAATTCAGGTGACTGACTGCCTGTGTGTGACCAATAGTGAAAAGTCACATAAGTTGACATTAATACTTGCATTCTCACAACTTCCAATTGTTTGAGTGGTCATAAATTGATGTGTAAATTGCCAGTGTGTTAGACTGACGTTTGTGAACCCTTGATTCTTAGATGTTGTGAGCAAGGGTCATAGTGTTCCAACACTTCCTGGAAATGTGTGTGCGAGTTTAATGTTATATTAATTTGTTCTGTGGCATTACTTGCTAATATGCTGTTGTGTAAACTATTGGTTATGAAAGCAGTGTATCAATTCCATGATGATGTATCTTGCAGAATGCTGGTAAATATCATAAGAATGTGCCATATAAGTGTTAAATACAATAACATGAGTCATGCATCTGAGAGCTCCCATGCCTCAACAGACTCATAAGTGGTGGTTACATAAGGTAATGGGTTTCAGTCCCCAAAACCTCTTATAGTTTATGACATTTTCCATGACTATTTTACAATCTTCAGCAATAGTGTAATATTTTCATGATGTTTGTGTGTTTGCACATCTTTAGTGCACCTTCTTCTGTGGTTTACTGGCAAAAACGATCAAATGAGTTTTGATCACATCTACTGGCATAAAATATTCAATTTTATGAAGTTGAATTATATGGATATTTTCCATCTATACATGTGTGTGTGTGTGTGTGTGTGTGTGTGTGTGTGTGTGTGTGTGTGTGTGTGTGTGTGTGTGTGTGTGTGTGTAGAGATAGATATCATTAGATATGATCCTACGTTAAGTGGTCAAACTCTCAAAAGTTTAAGCAGTCAGACATGCATAAAAAAAGTGAAAGAAAATCTTTTTTTTTTTGCAGAGGTGCAACCCTCCCCGCATTCACTCCCATGTCCCCTTCTACTGACATATATACCAACTCCACCATTGCACTACAGTGGTAAAAGGGCAAATTTCCATTACCCACTGTACCTAGATCTATCACAACCAAATACCATCAAAGTTGAAAAAGTATTTTTGTTCTATTGTGCCAATATTTGAAGATGGCTCAAGCATTTGACAGGAGCCCTATATAGATACATATATTTGTATGTATATCCTAGGATTATAGGTTCATAGTTAAGTACTAGGCTAACTGCCCTTGTGGGTCATTTTAGGCCAGGCCAATTTCCCTATTTGTGCTCAAAATAACCCATCCTATTTTGCTATTTATTGGCCTTACCATTCCATGGCCAATAATTATATATTGCCCCTAATGAGAATAACTAGGATGGTACCATAGATAATTTTTGGGGACCCATGCATAGGATTAAGCATCTAGGAGCTGCCTCTGTCCACTAGCAGTGCACTGGGCAGTCCTGGGTTAAATTTTGTTTCCCATCAATAGATCTAAGTTATACTTGAATGGGCAAATATGATCTTTATTTTAAGTGGATGGCGAGTGTGTTCCAGAGCAGCAGTATCCTCTGCAAGACTGCCTCTCCAAACCATTCTGTTAATTTTGCAGAAGAGGTTTAGATCCCTAGGCAGAGTCTTTCTGATGCCATTTGATTTGATGATGTGCAGTAAATCCATCTGTAATGCGTATGAGGATTCCTTGTATGCCAAACACAGGTCACCTCTTAGCAGTGTTTCGGATACTGAGTATAGTCACAGGGCTTTGAGTTAGTCCATGTAGGACATGTTGTTTATGCATTGTATGCTTTTACTAAGGTATCTCTGTGGACATTTTAGTTGCTGCATGTGTCTGGATGGATACATGCCAAAAAAGACATTATATTCAGTGACTAGCCTAATGAGGGCTAAGAAAAGGGGGCAATGACACCCCTAGATATTGACAAAATCCTTTTGTTTATAAAATGTGCAATGTAGTCGAACTTCCCTACAACAATAGATACATGTTCATCAAACGTTAAGTCACTGTCCACATAAATTCCCAAATCCTGAACTACTAGGTCGGATCTTAGGAGAGTATTGCCAATGTGCCACTTCCCTTGGGTAGATGGCTTACCAAAGTATTTAATAATGCATTTTTGTGGCATTTAGCTTCAGTACATGATTTTGGCATCAGTTATTTATTTGGGACAAACCTTCCTGCAGGATGGCCGAGTTATTTTGGAATTCAATGACTGCTCCTAGCGTGCAGTCATCTGAAAACTTAATCAGCCAGAGCCCTTTGGTATTGGCTTTTACTTCAAAAAAGTCAATGCCAAACAGTAGAGTTCCCAGAACAGAGATATAGGGGACTCTACTGGTGACTGGTCTGTTTGTGGGGGTGACTTCCCTTTTTTTATTATCTGCATCCTGTCTGTGATCCAGTTGGCAAACCTATGGATAACATAGAAATTTTTCCCCCAGTTTATTCAGCTTTTCTGCTATGCCTTAGTGAGGAAGTGGGTCAAATGTTTTGGCCAGGTTGAGGTATGTGGTATGAAAATCCACCATGCTAAGTAAGCATGACCTGCCCTTGATGAACACAAACTGAGACGGGTCCAGTGTTTAGAGGTTTGCTATGTCCTGACTGATTAATTCCATAATAAGTGTTTTGCATGGCTTTGCATATGCGACTGATAAGACTTATGAGTCTAAAATTGCCTGAGTCTTTGGAAGGTCCTCCCTTGTGTAAGGGAATAACTGTAGCTGTTCTCATTTCACTTGGCACAAAACCTGTATGGAGGCTGAGATTTAATGGTGTTGTTAGGGTTGGGGCTAAAATGGGCTTCTTGCTATTTAAGATGCATCCAGGGATATTGTCAGGACCTATTGATGTAGTATTTTTAGCTTTTGATAGCACTTTTAGGACTTGGTCTTGTGTGATAGCTGGAGAAGATCCATTTTTAGGGTATATCTTGAGGGACACATGGACAGGAGAGAAGGGTTAAGTTAGAGCTAAATTTATTGGCCAATTGGTTCGCTATATCTTCAGCCTCAGTTTACATAGCATTGTTCACAAACAGCTCACTGCATTCCTGTGTTGTGGTTTTAAGATTATGAACATAACTAAAAAATGCTTTGTGATTGTCTTTCGCTTGAGTAGCTATTTTAGTCTCACACTTCACTTTGGTGAATTTTATTAAACTTCTGAGTTGTTTTGTTTGATTTCAGTGAAAGGGCTTTAACATTCTGGGAATTATATTTCTTACTTTTGGTCAAAATTATTTTCCTTTTATTATAAAGATTGTTGATATTATGGTTCTACCATGTGGTTTTGTTTCTGGGGTTTGCCCTGCATTTGTTTCTACTGGGTGCAGCCGTAGGTATTGCAGCTGATTATACGCTGATATAGGATATAGTGCGGTACTGTACATTTCTGTAAATTCAGTGCAGTTAACTGTGTTTGAATGGGATTTGAAACTTGCGAATGTATTGCTCAGAAGTAGGTAGTTTGTCTTAGAGAAATTTGTGAAGGTACTTTGGGTAGAAGGAATTTCTGGTTTAAGTTTTGTTTTGAATGAGACTGTGTTGTGGTCTGACCTAACGATGATGATATACAAGGGATGGTATAAGATGCTCCCATATTAGTAAGGAAAGATCCAAGATATTAATCCCACCTAGTGGGTACTGTGACTAATTGTTCCAGGGCATTTGTATTGATAAAGTCAAGAAATCTCTGTACATGTGTACTAGTGGTGGAGTAGGTTTTCCATTCGATACTTGGATAGTTTAGATTGCCTTGGAAAATCATATTGGGTTAAACACTAAGCCTGTAGACAGGCATTGCAGCTTTTGTTTATCAAAGAAGGAATTCTATAGCTAGCTAATATATGGTACGGAACCTTTCTGATGGTTATTTGGACATGAAGAAGCTCTAGTGGATCACTTTGCTTTACTAGCCTTGGTATGAGTTTCTTCTGGATGAAGATTTAAACACCTACACCTTTTTTTCCCTCTGCTGTGCAGTACCTGGTCTAAGTGTGTGAAAGGCATTATAACCGTGCACATCTGGAGTGCTGTCCACTATTTTAAACCATTTCTCAGTCACTACGCAGAGATCAATGTCATGCAGGGTAAGAAGAGCTTATAGGAAGTGGAGTTTCTTGTTTAGCTCCTAGCATTGATCAGTAACATCTTCATATTTTCCTTTGCTTGATTTGTTGTGTTGGTAGGCTTATCAGGTTGGTATTGCCTAAAGAAGACACTACAGGGTGGACAATGCCTTTGTCAATAATCCAGTAATCGAAACCTCAGACAGGACAGACTCAGGCCATCTCTTGTAAAGCAATGTGGTCTGTTGATCATATCCTTCCAGGCTGCCAAGTTTTGGACTCCATTTGCATGACTCCAAAAACTAAGCCAATTATTGAAGTGAAATATTTTTACTTATATCACAGCATCATCCTTGGAGAAGGCAAAATGCTGTTTAATGCTAGGCCCATATCTGCCTTGGACTCATAGTCTGAGAGCTCGATCATGTTTCTCTTCATATTGTCCAGGTAGGTATACCTTAAGTCACTGACCCCCACATGTACTATGTCATAGTCTTAATGGTACTTGTTGTTCAAGAACTTGAGTGCATGAGTGATTTGACAGACCCTGACACCAAACAAAAAAATAACCTTCACTATTCCCTTGCTCAGACTGGTAAAATGTCCATCTGTATGTCTAAGAATAGAGTCACATATAACAAGAATGTTTGATTCAGTTGATGCCTGCCATATGGGCTCAGCATCTGTGACTTTGGGACTCCTTGTGCTATGTGAGGAGGTAGGGTTAATATGCCGAGTGCACTTTGTGCCTGCTGTGCTTCAGTGTTCTTTGAGGTTTATGCAAGTTAATCTTTAGAACCTCAGCGCATGATGGATTATGTGTATTGTGATGGCATTGGAGAGGTGTGATGTGTGGTGTACTGCTGACAATTTTGTTCTCTGAGTTTACTGCATGTGAGATTGATCTATACACACACACACACACACACACACACACACACACACACACATATATATATATATATATATTATAAATAAAGAGAGAGAGTATATATATATATATATATATATATATATATATATATATATATATATATATATATATATATATATAAATAGATATAGATCTGGGAGCACAGATCTCTAAACCAATGCATGGATTTGAAATATGCAAACACTGAAAGGAAAAACCTAGCAGACTGCATATGAAATGCCATTCAGGACAATGTAAGCCCAAAATAACAGCACATTGCAGCTTCAGCCTTTGGCTTCATACGTTTGTGATTAAAAGAGTCATATATCTCAACCAATAGCTTATATAGTGAATTTAAGTTATCACATTGCCAGTTTAAACAATCAGCACTCCACTGTAACCAACAAATATTTAAAAAGCTAAGGATAATACTTATACTAGCTGCATAAAAAAGTTTGCATACACAAAAGAAACCCATCAATGATGATGACACAAAAATTCTGAAAAAAACATAATGTTAACTCTCAGATTATGTAGCCGAGGCGGGTGTGACCCTAGCCCTGAGCAGCATCCTACCATCACCCAGAATTATACCACAGTACAAGCAGAAAATAATTGATTTCAACAACTGGCTAAGTTTCTGATGTCACTCTAAGGGTATCCAGTATCTGTCTGCCTGGAATGACATGACTGACAGACCTCGATGCTTTGCCAGAAATGGTCTGCAACTGTCACCTCTGGGCTTCCGTCTACTGGCCAAGGCTCTTGCCACCTCTATAGTGCCTTTTTAGGCAGTGTTCCAAAGACCAAATTACCACTGTAACAGCTACAAACAAATGCAGTCTGGAGGTCATGCTGCTCAATGCTAGAAGTCTAAATCTCAAAATGCACTAGCTCGAAGTACTCCTTGAAATGGAGAACCTCGACATTTGTGATGTAACAGAGACCTGGTTCAAGGCAGCAGAAAGCACCCCTGCACTACCAGGCTATAAGTCCTTCCACACCTTTCAGCCCCAGAACTTGGACTGAAGCTCCAAAGGCGGTGGTGTTTCCATATTCATAAAGGATGCACACACCTCCAGACTAGTAGCCCAACATAATGCATCAGAGATACTTCAGGTGCAGCTGACATTGGGTAAGATAGTGATTCACGTCATAGCCTGCGATAGGTCCCCAACCATGTACCAAGGCTCACACTCCATGTTCTTAAGCACCCTGGAGAATATTAGGGTCCAACCTAACACTCTCATACTGGGTGACTTCAACTACCCCTCCATTAACTGGGAAAACTTCTCCTGTACCAATAAGCTTGCGCAACATTTCCTGGAATTCATTAATTCCAATGCCCTGGACCAGCTTGTTCTTACCCCCACTAGAGGTAGCAGCATCCTTGACCTGGTCATTACTAACATGGGCGACCATTGCTCTACACCAATAGTCAACTCCTCCCTGATTAGATCTGACAACAAACTAATCACCTTGAAAATCCATATCCCTTCCACCCCACAAAGGTAACTAGCATGAAAAACTTCTCCAAAGCTAACTTTGGGCTCCTAAAAACAGAGGTGGCTAACTTTAAGGCACACATGCAAATGGAGAATAGTTGCATGACCGCCGAATCATACACCGATGCACTGTATGAAAACATACACAAATGCATGGATCTCGCCATACCCAATAGAACTAAGACACTTCCCTCCAAAAAAAGCAAGCCGATTTAGTGGTCCCCTGCCATAAACAAACTCTACAACAAAAGGAGGAAACTGATGCAGAATAAGGTAAAGTCCCAAGTCTGGAAAAACTCCCTTATCAGCCTCAATAAAAAGATCCCTCATCAAATCCTCCAAAGATAGCTATGAAAATGGAATTGCAGCAGACAGTAAAGAGAACCACAAGGCTTTCTATATTTATGTAAAGAATCTCCATGGCAGTACCCAGATTTGCTCTGAGCTACTGCACAATGGTACATCTTAAACTGAGCCAACAGATATTCCCAATATACTGGCCGATAGATTCATTGCCAACTTTACCCCCCCCCCCCCCGAAGGAACAATCACAATACCAGTAGATTGCCAGGCACCCAGTATTACTGCTGCACAGGTTAAAACAGCACTGTCCAAGGCCAAGAATACAACTTCTATGGGACCTGACAATATCCCTGGCTGTGTTCTACATGAACTACAGAGTGAACTGACACCTCACCTATATGCCCTGTTCAGTCACACTCTCACCTCAGGCTTTGTCCTTATTGAATGGTGCACTGCTACAGTCATCCCTCTCCACAAAGGAAGAGTGGCTACAAACCCTGGAACTATTGCCCCATTAGCCTGACAAGTCTGATATGCAAAGATATGGAATGCATCATCATGGACCTAATAAACAAGGATATAGTGAATCTCCAAACTCTGGATCCCACACAGTTTGGTTTTGTGAAGGGTAAATTATGCCTGCGCAACCTGGTTGACTTCTTTGAGTCAGTCACCAGAGCTGTGGATGAAGGCAATGTGGTTCATACAGCCTATCTTGATCTGGTTAAGGCCTTTGATATCAGGAATCATAGAAAAACTCACTAAGCTAGCCATCAGCCCATATATCACTAGGTGGGTTGCAAACTGGCTCACAGATAGATCCCAGTGTGAAAGTATTTGACTCCAAGTCAGACTGCTGACCATTCATGAGTGGAGTCCCACAAGGTTCGGTCCTGGGTTCTCTCCTGTTTAGTATCTACTTTTCTGAAGTCCAGGTCAACACGAAGGGACTCTGGCTGACAAAATATGCAGATGATTGCAAGTTGGGAGCTATTATTAACTCCCCAAGTGATGGTGACATCCTACAGAAAGGCCTCACTGAGACCAACGACTTGTCTGAACCATGGCCTTAAGCTTAATGCCAAACAATGAGTCATCATCCTATTTGGGAAAAACCCAGTTCCCATGAATTACCACATCGATGGTAGTCCACTGAACACAGAAGGCATTATAAGAGATCTGGGAACACAGGTTGACAGCAACCTTTCTTTTGACCACCATATTGCCACTGTGGTCAGAAAGTCATATTATGTAGAACATCTCATTAATAAGGGTTTTGAATCCAGAAAGAAAGAGGTCATTGTCTCCCTCTACCCTTCCCTCATTAGGCCAATCATTGGGTACAATACCCCATTTGGCATGTACCTCACTAGACACCTGCAACAACTGGAGAGGCCACAAAAGTACCTCACAAAGAGGATCCTAGGGTTTAAACACTATATGGACAGACTCAAAAAAACTCCAACTATTCTCTGTCTCATATCGCCTACTTAGAGATGATCTCTGTTTGACTTACAAAGCCATGTCTGATCCAGCTCTGTTAGGAATGCTACATCTAAAGAAATCCCAATCCCTCCACACCACATGCTCCAGAGACCTCAAGCTCATTACTGCAATCAACAGAATGTGCTGGAGGGACAGGTTCACAACCCAAAGAATGCCCATGCTCTGGAATATACTTCCCATACATGTCAAACAGAGCACCTCACTGTCCCTCCTTAAGAAAAATCTTGCTGAGTGGATGGGTAATACAAAGTTCACCCTTGAGATCACTCCAGTGGCTCTACTCGACAGAGGCACTGGGAACTAAGGTGTGTGGCACGATGCCAGGGTAATCCTGTGGGCTAAGCTTGTAAAGGCTCCAGGGCCATTAGCCTAGTACACACCTATGAACCTATAAACCTATTAAATGCACTTATGCTACTGGGGCTTGGTATAGCTAAGCACATCCCCTAAATCAAGGTCTGCCCTATACCTGGATCTCTATCAGGTGATTGCATTGCTGTGAACTGCCGTACCTCCTTCCCTATGAGATTAGTACAATGCTCATCTCACCCTCCCTGCATCTCAGCCTCCCTTGGCCTGGAACTCCTTACCTGTATCCATCAGGTCAGTATCCTGCCTCCCATCCTTTAAAACCATTCTAAAAGATTTCCTAGCCAAAAGCTGACTCTGTTCTTGCTAAAAACCAAGATAAACTATATCCCTAAATGTGAACAATAACTATTCATGCCCTTACACCTCCTTACTCTCTCCCTTCTTCATTCAGTTCCTTACTTCTATCAATTCCATTTCTCTCCCTTTGCTTTCTCTCTAAATATACCAAAAGCCTGCTTTTCTCTCACTTCATATTCCAATTCCTGTTTGCATTGTACTAACTTTCCTTTAATTTCTCTATACACTGGATAACATTTCTCTACTTATTAAATCATTGTCATATAACTTGCATGTGTTCTTAATGTTTTCATATTATGTGCAAATGTTATAATTATTTAAACTGTACTTGCTTTTGTATTATTTTTGAAGATTGTAAAATTATTTTTATTAAAACATTTTTCAATACTTTGGAGCTTTTTTCCTCGGGTCATTACTGAAAATGGGCTCATACCCAGTCAGACTTTCCTGGTAATCAAATATCAGTAAATAACTCAATAAAGTATGCTTTTCTTGTACTCAAGTTACTAGACAATCACAGTTCATTTGCATAACATCAGAGCTTTACCCATCTCTCTCATGGAACAGTTTGGCTGAGGCATCTGTATTTAAACTCTCATCATCTGTTTAATCTTTAATCAGGACTCCTTTCAGCTATTTAAATATGTTCGAGCTTTACTCATATTTGCTACAGTATCTGTTTAATCTTTAATCAGGACTCCTTTCAGACATTTAAATATGTTCTAGCTTTATTCATCTTTGCTACCATCATCTTAAGGTTGTCATGCTCTGTTTTGTGATCTATTAAAAACTTTTCTTATCTTTTTGTCAGTTCATAGGTATATATTAGGCTAACAACCACCAGGACCTTTATAAGCCTGGCTGTGAAATCCATCCCAGTTGTGCCCATATGTATCACGGGCATTTATTAGGAGACATTATGTTAGGAAGTTTCTAGGGGTTATAGAGGGGGCTATGTTAGTTTGGGCATTACTGTTTGCCTCTGTCTATGAAAGACATGGGGAATTTCAGATTTCTTATCCATTGGTCAAAGTTATGCTTAAATAAGGTTAGGGATGGAATCTGCTTCACATAGATTGGGATCCATTTCCAGAGCATGGGGATCCTTTGAGACACGTATCTGTCTCACTAACATGTCTTATTTAAGACCCAAGCAAAATTTAATTCCTAGTATCTGACGATTGTGATGCTGTTCATTTTGGGGATGTGCAAAACATCCATCAGAGATGGATCTGAGGATGCCTTGTGTGCCAGGCATGGATCACTTTCAGTAACCTTTAAGAGGAAAGGGTATAAATATTGGTCTTTAAGGTGATCCACATAGGACAGTGTGTTTATACTCTGGTTTCTTCTGGTAATGAACCTTTGTGAATGTCATGGTCAGGTACATGCTAAAGGGGGCATTAAACTCAATGATAGGTCTGATAAGAGCCAAATAAAGAGGCATTAGAATTTCCTTGGACTTGGATGCCATGCTATTATAAATTAGGTGACAAAGAACCATTTGCTTTCTACCTTGGCCACATGTTGGTCAAAGGCTAAATTTCTGTCTACAGATATTCCCAGTTCCCTGTCTATCAGGTCAACTCTTAGAGGTGTCTTATCGATGAAGCAATTAGCCTGGGTGGCAGTTTTCTGAAACAGCACTATAATGGATTTCTTGGCATTGAGTTTTAGTTTGTGACTTTCGCACCAGTTATTTGTCTGTGTTATGCCCTTTTGTAAGATGTTTGCGTCATGGGGTGAATCTATGATAGCTCCCAATTTGTAGTCATCTGCAAATTTTGTGAACTAAAAGCCCTTAACATTAGCCTTTATCTCTGATAATTAGATGTCAAATAAGTGCAGTTCCAGCTTGGAGCTCTGAGGTACCGCTCTGGTGACCAGTTTCCTAGTGAAGTTGGTATCACTAATCCTGACTTCCTTGGTCCTGCCTGTGAGCCATCCAGTGAGTTATGTAGGGACTTATGCCCAGTTCAGTGAATATGTCAGGGGATAATGTATTGAACTCCTTAGCCAGATCCAGGTAGGTGTTATACTTAGTTGTCCCCTTTTCCATTTCCTTGATAACCTTCTTACAGAAGTCCATCAGGTTTAGTAGGCATGACCTTCCATTGACAAAGCAAAACTGAGTTGATTTCAGTGTCTGAGGGTTGCCTATTTCTTTGTTTTTTTCCATGATAATTTGTTCCATAGCCTTGCATATTAGACTAGTCAGACTAATAAATCTGTAGTTTCCAGGGGTCGGTTGATGATCCACCCTTGTGAAGTGAGATAACAGTTGCAGTCCTCCATTCTCATGGTACAAATCCAGTTTGAGGCTATAGTTGAAAAGGGACTCGAGTTGTCCTGATAAATCATATTTCAGCTGAATTCATCAGCCAGCAAATTTGTTATGTCACCGTGCTCAGTAAAGGTGGCACCACTGACCACCAGTTTGACACACTGATATGTGTTGCCTTTGAGGCTTTGGACATAGCTGTAGAAAACCTTGTTGTTTTCTCTAGCCTGTGAGACTATCTTGACTTAAGTCTTGGACTTAATTAGCCCTCTTAGTTTCCTGATTAGTTTAATTAGAGAGATGCTATCTTTGAGGGAATTGATCTTCCTGATTTTAACCAAGACGTTTTTTTCCATTTTGTTATGTTTGAACCTCTGGTGGGTGTGTGCATTTTCTGGTCAAGGCTATTTATGTTAATAAAGTCCAAGAATGATTGTGCCCATTGAGTATGAGGCAGTGTAAGTTTCCCAGTCTATAGAGGGGTACTTAAATTCTCCCATGAATAGGGTATTTGGTTTAATGGTGGGTGTCTGTAGTAGGTGTTGGTCCACGCTAAGAGACTCTAAGGATAAAGACAGTGAGCTATAGATTGCTAGGATATGGTATAGGCATTTGCCTATGGTGATTTGCACATGGATAAATTCCAGGGCATCATCCTGTTTAACCAATGTAGCATTATGCTTGTAATAAAGAAGCATAACTCAACTTTGGTTAAACAGTGCGATGCCCTGGAATTATTCCATGTGTAAATCACCATAGAATTTAGGAGGGATGACTGCCTTTTCAGGTTGGATTAAAGGACTGTCAGAGGAGGGATGTGGTAAGTAAAGTTTTAAATCTTAAAAGAAACTTGTATTCCTTACTTCTTCTGGTAAAGTTATACTGAGTACAAACAGTTTAGCAAAACAAAGTGTATTGTGCCCTTTCAGTGGTGACATGGGGATGGGACTGAAGCTGTGCTTGCATTTTAAGAGGGTAGATCTTTCTTTTTACTCTTTTTTTTAGATTAGCAACTATTGCAAATCTCTTAAAGTCAGCTGACCTGCAGTATTCCGAAGAGTTGCAGATTTCTACTGCAGCTGCAGTCTTTGGACATCTTCTTCATGAAGCATCAAATGCGATGACTTGCAGTAAGCGAAGTAAACGTAACCAGGGCCTGCCCCAAGCTATGAAGTCCAAAAATAGGGCTTGGATTTCAAATCTACGTGAGGTTATGAAGCAGTTATAATGATAAACTAAAATGATGCCACTTACCAGCTCCTGATCCTTTTCCTGGTTAATCTCATACAAAGTGATGTGAGCCAGGATCAGACATAAGGATGTACGAACTACTCTCAGTTTTCTAAAGTTTTTTCAGGGTTTACCTCAAATTATTCACAGCCATACAGTATTCAACCTCTAACAGAAAGCTTTTCAGCATTCTTGCAAAATGAACAGAAGAAAAAAATGGGAATGTGATCTCCGTAACAATGGAATGACAGATAATTGCACGATAGTAACTGCTGTCACTTTCGTCCAGTCACAAGAATATACGTGCTAAATAATAATAGTGGTAATCACTGCTGGATTATGACATTTGTGGAAGGGGAAATACATTCACAAAGCAGTATACAACTCCAGAAAACTCCATAGGCATAATGTGAAAGACCCATGCAATTTTGAACATCATTGCATTTTTTCATGTGTTTTATTTAAGTTATTATGGTTATTTCACAAGGAACATATACAATCATATAAAAAGCTCTTTGAAATAGACATATAGTATTTAGCATGTATAAATTGCATGGCAAATATAAGCAGCTGCCACCCACTTTAATTGTCAATCAACATTTCAACCTGACCAGACTCACCTTTTTGTCAATAGTCATGTCTCAGTTTACTACCAGGAATAGAGGAAGCTTATGCTAGAGTGTCTGAATGTGGGAATTTTTTATTACAGTTTATTTCATCAGTTTTTACTATATTTCCAGAAATTAATTGTGTTACAAAAATTGTAATAAAAATAACTATTAAATGAGTAAGAAATAAAAGATTGATCTTTTGGCATTTAAAATTATTCACGGAAATGCCATTTATTAAGATTAGACAATAAAGTTAGGGCTAGAGAAGCATTTGCAGAGACCCATAACAGTCACAGCCATGACTATTTTTTGTCGCAAAATACCTAATGAACCAAATCAAAAATGGTGATAATTTATTATGCCATGAACTATGTGCAGGCAAAGTCTGACATTCCATTAAGCATTGAAATTATAACTGCTTTGTTGGATGGCCCCTGCACAAATATCTTATATAACATGCAAGTACTGAATTCCCTTTACTGTGTTTGAATGAATGAATGAATAAATGGATGAAGCAATTAATTTTGAATAAACAGACAAAATAATTATTTACTGCAGCCAAATTTCTTTTTTCCTGCAGTAATGTATAAAATAGTCTAATTATCCATGTTTACTTTATTTTATTGTACAGTGCTTGTTCTTGCATCTTCAGATTAAAATGCAATTAAAATATCCCTTATCATCACTTTGCTTGAATAAACTTGCAGGAAAAAGATGCATTGATGGAGCTCTTAGTGTGCCCTTTCCTGACTGTGCATCAACCGTCTGCCAAGAATAGATCAGTAATGACAGGTTGAGCTTATTTAATGATTTGCAATGATTACCTTAACCAGCAATCATTTCTTTGACATGCAGTCTTATGCTTGTCCAGTTAAACCTCATACACAGGTCTGTGTAACTGTATTGAAATAAATCAATCATTTCACATCTTAACATTCATTGCAAAATAAACTTCCGAGCTCAAAATATCTTCAGTAGTTCTGGTACACTTCATTTATATACTAAAGCAGTGAAATACAAAGCATCAAAGGTAAACTTAGAAGTACTGGAAAGCAAAATGGTCATAAAAGCTAGACCATTATCTTTTTCATGTGTCTAATTATTTCAATGGTTAATAACATTTCTTTGCACCAAATAATTGCAATATTGTCTTTCTACTGCATACAGCAGCCATTAGAAAAGCAAAAATACAATAACTTTCACACTGTATTACTGTTATTAACATGCATTCTTCTGTGTGCTTTTCAGATGAGGAATGTTTCTTGAGAATAGAGTTTTGATACATTTACAACACAGTTACTTATAATATTCATATCTTATATTATGCAAAACACATTTCAGAACATGTGCACATGTTCATGTGAAAACCAATGCTATCTATGCTGCAGTATTGCTATGTACATGACTGCACTAAAGGAATGATTTAAACGGCACTTTTTTTCCTCAGATACTTTACTAGATACTAGATTACACAAGTCTAAAGGGACCAACATAATAATTAGTGACCAGTTTTGCCAAAGTGTTCAGAAGTATGTGCATGTCTACCTTTGCAAAACTGATGAGAGTGAAAGAAAGAAAATGTTTCATCAAGACATTCTGCTGGCATTAATTTAGAAGGGTGGTTATGCAAATAATGTATAAATGAAAATGAAAGTTATAAAATGTGCACATTTTGATTATAGGGAGCTAATGGGGGACATGTTAAAGGAGAATTTATATAGTATTAGTACAGATACTCAATAGTTGGCCACTGTGGTGCAGTGGTTAGCGTTGTTGCCTCACAGCAAGAGGCTTTCCTGTTCAATTCTCAGCTGGAGCTCCTTCTGTGTGGAGTCTGCATGTCCTCCCTGTGATTAACTAAACTTTAAAAAGACGAGCAGGTAGGTATGTGAGTGTGTGTGTGCCTTCTCTGAAGGTTGGGCACTGGGCTGGCAACTTGACACTGTAAAATCTACTGCCAATCATAAGCAGACTGGTGATACTCTGTGGCAATCCCTAACTGGGAAAAGCCGAAAGAAGACTACAGATATTAAACAAGTTATTAGAAAGTAAATTAAATGATTTATTTGTTAATTACTTTATACAAATACATGCAATTAATGGAAAGAAATTTATGCAAACAGCTTAAATAAATATGTGTTCAGTTGTACAAAGTGATTTATACCTCAGTCATGTTCCCTTTTTACTTGCTATACTAAAACATAACACATGTTAGTGTAGTGGGATCTCAGAGTTGATATATTTAAGAAGCATGGGGTGCAGGGGGCTTGCCCCTGCTTATAGTTGAAGAATTATATTATGGCTTGTTTTTTATTTGTTTCTGTATGTAGTTGTGTTGGAAAATAGTGCATGCTGATTTCCTTTGTATTTTCAGTGTTATGGGATTCAATGTTTTGAATTTTCAGTGCTTTGAATTTTCAAGATTTTGGTCTCACTGTTTTGAATTTCAGTGTTATGGGCTTTCAATGTTCTAAAGTAAACGTATATATATATATATATATATATATATATATATATATATATATATATATATATATATATACACACACACGCACACACACACACACACACACACACACACACACACACACACACACACACACACACACACACACACACATATATATATATATATATATATATATATATATATATATATATATATATATATATATATATATATATACACATATATACACACACACACACACACACACACACACACACACACACACACACACACAAATTTTAGGCAAATTACCACCAAGGTATGAACTGCTGAAAAAGGAGTAAATACCAAACTGCAGAACACAGCTATAAAGCAGGATAACGTATTATAAAAGTTTCCACAAACGATAGTAAGTCCACAATACTTTATTCGGGTTAGCGCTTTCACAAAATCATTTGCTTCTTCAGACTTCCAAGGATGTAACATCATCTCCTTATATACACTGTTAGATTCAAATGGACCAATCAACCAACAAATCAACTCCCAATAAACATAATAACAATAACAATACCATTATTAAAACCATCAATACAATTCACTATCACAAATCATACAAAATATATGTATGTATTACTAAATACATAAATACATATAAAACCATAAAAAAATATATACAAAAACAAAAATAAAAACTATTTCCTAAGTCTCCTGTCTCTGAGCCTTGCCGTGATAGCAATATGGTCATTAAGACCATTACCCAGATGTGCCCGAAGATTAATGATCCATCTAAATTCTACATTCTCAGTCTTATTGGAAACATCTCCCAGCCGCTCTCCCTCAGCAATAAGTTCTAAAACAGTGAACCTAAAACTATGTGGTTGACCTAGCTCAATAGTGTGCTTAGCAAGGGAACTATATGTATGACCTCTCCAATAACAATATAGATGATCCCTAATCTGTTCACGTAGTCTCCTGTTAGTCTTACCAACATAGAATGAACTACAACAGTTACATCTAGCTAAATATACAAGATTTCTACTATTTCAATCTGCTGTGCACTTAAACCTGAATACCTGTCCTGTGTCCGGATGTTTAAACTCTACCCCATCATAGATGTATCTACAGAAATTACAGGACCCACATCTAGATGTTCCATCAACAGATACCAACTGTTCACTATAAGGGTTCATTCTCGAGTAGCATAATCTCCATTTAAGATTCCTCATATTCTTAAATGCAAAATGTGGATTATTACCGACTATATCTATAATTTGTCTGTCGGTCCTAAGTATCCTCCAATTCTTCTGCATAATCCTTCTAATTTCACCATGATCCCTAGTGAATGCAAAACTAAAGGGGACATTCTTCATTCCACTTTTACATCTAGCAAACTCTACAGGCTTAGATGAATACGGTTGACCCCTCCCTTTATGCATTCCTTGAACCTCACTGGTGAAATTATCCACAGTTTCACCTGAATAACCTCTCTTTATAAAATCACTCTGAATCCTATCAAACTCACTACATAAATTCGTATTTCTATTTGTCAATCTTGAGCTACACATAACCTGTCCTTTGACTAAGTTGTTAAATACATGGGTCAAATGCATACTTGTTCGATGTAGATAGGACGGTCATTGACAAGCCTTAGCAAATCTATCAGTATGTATAGAACCATCAGAATCAACACTGATCTTAACATCTAAAAATTCAATGGCACTTGATGAAATCTTGCCAGAAAATCTCAAAAACCCACAACTGTGATTCGTCAGACATAAGACTTAAGAGCTCATTCTCACTACCCTTTCACATAACATATAAATCATCTACAAACCGCCTGTAGAACAAAGAATGTAGAAAAAAATACTGACATTCCCATTCAGCCATCACCATGTTGACGTAGCTATTGGCACATGATGTGCCCATAGCTATGCCCAACAATTGGTGACAGTATTTCCTACTGAATAAAAATGCATTATTCTCAAGAATAAGTGAAAGCAATAAACATATTAGATCAATTTTACTTTCAGAATATGAACTGTTTCTTACAAGGAAACTCCTAACCATCATGATTCCTTCTTTGTTAGGGATCACTGTGAACAACGATGTGACATCATATGTAGCTAGTAAACAGCCCTTTACTGCTGAACCGTTATTCTCTTATAACAGTAAAAATCCTGTGGTAAATGCTTAGTATCACGCTGTATAACTTCATGCTTATTCAATACAGGCCGTAGATGTTTCTCAATATATATACTGAGTGGCTCAGTGAGCCAACCTCCACTTGCTACTATGGGCCTGAACGGTGGTGTCAAAGGGTCTTTATGAATTTTTGGAAGACCCTGAAAAATGGGAATCAGCGGTTTCTCAACTACAAAATATCTAAACATTTCTTTTGCCATCAAACCATTTTCCACAAATTGCATTAGAACTTTTGTCATATCATCTATCATTTTATGAATCTCCACCATTGAAATATTCTTATAGCCTCTAGCTTCTGCCAACATATCAACCAGACAACCAAAATAGTACCCAATGTCCGTGACCACAATTCTACCACCCTTATCAGCTGGTCTTATAGCTATACTGGTATCATTCTCCAGTGTTAATAAAGCAGTTCTCTGGCTTTCAATAAGATTTTTATATTGTTTATTTCTATACTTATGTTTGGTCCCTTCAAAGTACTCATATAAATCAGTCTCACACTCTTTATAAAACATTTCTAATGTGGAATTAAATTGTGGATTAAAGACACTTGGTTTCCTAAAAACATTCTCAACAACATTCTCTAAACCATCTTTACCATCACTTTTAAACATCAGCTTTAGCTGTACATTTCATAAAGTCAATTTCAAGTCAATCAACGTACCAGCAATGTTCGAAGATGCACTAGGAATAAAAGATAAGCCCTTGTTAAGGACATTGCATTCACTAGAGGTAATGTTCCTGTGAGAAATGTTCCATACTGTCATTGTCTGTGTCTCCCACATCTTCTTCAGCATGTTGTTGTTGCCTCATGGTTCGGATCGTCTTTTGAACCTCCCTCATTGGTCTGGTGACCCAGTCGATTGTTTCCGTTTGCTTCGAATCAGAAAAGGCATAGAAAAAGTCAGCTGTAGGGTTGTGGATTCACTCTTTGGTCTAACGATCAAGTTTTGCTCATTGCTCATGTATGAGCCATTCACCAATGACTCATTAGATGTCAACCCCTCAACACACGGTGAGCGTAAATTCTCCATTAAAGGTGTCTCATACACCAGTGATTCATTCTCAGTGATGGGAGATGTAGCCAATGAAATCACTGCCATGGAAACTTCTTCATTCATTGCCTCTTGACTCAGACTATTAGTAGGATCTTTGTGCACATGCCCATTGATGGAATCTGCACTACGGGAATCCCCAGAAGGAACATTCCTGTTAATAGGGCACATTTGTTGATTACCAGCCGAGGACTGTGACAAAGCCATCTACTGGAGGAGATTTAGTCAGAACACTGTGGAAATGTCCTTACTCTTTTAGGTCTTTAGTGGGTACCAAATGACTGTTGAGAGGATCAGGAAAACATGGCGGAGTGTGAGTGACCAGAGAAGAACAAGGAGGAGAATGGAGATGCAATTTATTCAGACATTCATACTAACCTAACTGCCTGAAGGGCCTTTTTAAGGCCTAGCTAATAACCTGAGGTAAGAACTAAATCCTGTATGTTGTATCTATGAGGTAATGCTCTTAACCATTATGCCAAACCTATCTCTTATTATTTTATGTCCTGTGATGATACACAAGTATCACAAATAGCTGGAGGAAACAAACAAGATGCTCTTTTTGCTAAGATGACAAATGAAGAAGAACCAAATAATTTAACAGTTGAGTCAAGGGCAAAAGTAGCAGAAATATGTGTGGAAACTGCAAAACACTTGTAGAAGTACTAAGGTAGAAAGCAATTTGATTTCTGCAAAAAACTTTTGCAGCTAACAATGTTGAATTAGAGAAACAGATGGGGTTAGGGGTACAGCAATAGGAACATGAAACAGATTTTATAACTTGAGAAAATCACAGATCCTATGCAGCGACTATAGCCAGCAGGTACAACCAGCAAGGATGACACAGTAAGGGAATTCATGAATATAAGCTACTTGTGGTAAAGTTGCTTTTAAAAATGGACAAATTATCAAAAAGTATGTGATATAGATTACTGTTGTTTTACATTTGGGCTTCTTTTTTACAGAAGTTCAAGCCCTAACTCATTTAGTCTTGGAAACGTTCTGGGAAATAACTTTCAAATATTTGTAGCTACCAGAGAATTTTGTGGTTGTGTGTGACTGAAAAGCTTTTGTAAGCAATGGAATGACTATCTCTCTATTAATGTCTAAACTCTTTTTTTCTGAATTTTGTCAAAATGTGAATAAAATGAAGATAGTGACTGATGAAAGAAGTGTGTGGGAGAGATTGTGGATAATAGGTTAACATTGCCAATAGAAGGAGGAACATGAAATGCGTGCAAAATGTTGTTACAGTAAACAGTAAAAAAGATGCTGTTAAGTACTGAAGACAGAAAGTTGTTTTTTTCTGATGACATCCTTAGCATTTAATTCAAGACTGTAATAAAAGGAGAGATGCACAGTGTGACTAATATGAGCACTTCAGTAGAAACGCTAAACAGGGCTGATTGCCCTATGCTAAACAGACACAGTTTCTAATGCTGAACATGTTATATAAATGATACAAATGATGAGCTTGACTTAAATGTTGCTATTGAAATGCAAACGTTGAAAATAAAATTGCAGAACATAATGGGCTCTTAAATGAAGATGGGGAACCAGAAGAGGAGGAATAACATGAGATGAAGTTTGTTCTGAAAGATATGTATTTATGTATGTATTTATCTATTTATTTACATTTGTTTACTGGATATTATTTACAATGGGAAGAATGTTGGAAGTGGAGGAAATGAGTTGTATTAGGAAAAGATAGTGAAAATGAATGTTGTTAACAAAAAAAAAACAACAAAAAAAAGATAAATCTTGTTGCTAACATCATGACAATCTATATTAATAACATTGCAAATGAGGTAAGAAAATAATTAATTTTCAGATGTACAGAAATGGAGGCAAATATTACATATCTGAAGGAAATAAGATGTTGAAATGAAACCCAAAAGGAGGGAGTCAAGTATAGTTTGGGAGGATGATGTAGTCTGGAACTTTGTAAAGAAAGTAGTCTCAAGTATTTCAACTATATTAAAAATAAAAATGTGAAAATACTAAATATTACAATGATATTACTTCCTTCCATGATGAAATGGATGTTAAAAGGAAAGTCAGTAGGAGAAAGAATGAAAATATTTGAGAAAGTTAAAAAGTTATGATAACAGTATGACTATAGTAATTATAGGTTATTTCTCTTATATCTTTACATAATACACTGGAAAAAAAGCATGCAAGATATAAAAGGCTTTATTCATTAATGCCTACACTTAGTGCTGCTATCATGTGCATGTCTCACACACACACACACACACACACACACACACACACACACACACACACACACACACACACACACACACACGCACACACACACACACAATAGCACCGTATTTAGGTATTCATTAAGCAGTCCTGTACTTTGCACATGCTCTCAAAACAAGGGTAAGCAGCACATTAAACTAATGAAGGTATAAGTGGCCACAGTACATGCTAATTAAGTAATCCAACATGACAGAGCTATTCAGCAGGGGCGGCCCGTGCTATTGGACTGCCGGACTGCAGCCCCCTCAACTTTAAAATAAAAAAATAAAAAGAAATAAATAGAAAAAAAAATTTAAAAATCGCGGACTTCGCGCATGCGCACTAGAGGGACTGCTGCTGAGACAGTCTGGAGCATGCGCAGATTGTCTCAGTAGCAGTCCTGACTGGGAAACATGGAGAACAGAGCTCCCAGAAGTCTATGCAATTTTAAACTGCATAGACTGTCCTGGGAACTCGCTGGAGAAACGCGTCGGGGTCGGACTGCAACGTCAGCAGTCAGGAATTTAGGATCTCGCGACGGGCAGGGTCTGGATTGGAGTTTGCTGCAGTCTCGTCGGGGGAAGATCTAGCGATGGATAGGGATCGGATGTGCGGTGGTGGTTTACAGGCAGGATTTATTTTATTTCGGTGGTGTACTTTGGAGTTATGGACTACAGGTAAGGTGTGTGTGTGTGTGTGTGTGTGTGTGAAAATGCCCCAGGTGCAATATACTGGTGGTTAGACTCATGGTGGTGTGGTAGGAAATACCTCAGGCTTGAACCCTGTACCTTGTATGCAAGTGTTAAAGACCTGAATTCCCTACCCACCACCATTTGTAAAAAAATTGCAGATTGTTGCCTCATATTTGATCTGATCTATTCCTCATAATATCTGTGGTTTGTAAATATTGCAATGCTTGATATTTGATGGTGCAGTGGTAGCATTGTTGCCTCACAGCTAAAGGTTCTTGGGTTTGATTCATGGCTGGGGTGCCTTCTTTGTGGGGGGGGGTCTGTATCTTCTCCCTGTGTTTGTGTGGGTTTGCTTTTGTGTCCTCCCATGTTACAAAGACATGTCTGCATTATTTCTTCCTGGGCCTCTGCTGAAAATTTTTTTTTGTTCCAAGTCAGACTGTCCTGATTAACAAATGTTAAATAAAATTGACAGGCATTTGAATTTCAGACTTCAGGTTTCTGAATGTTTACTTCCTTACATATTTGATGGTGCAGTGGCAGTATTGTTGCCTCACAGCTATAGGTTTTCTGGTTTGATTCTTGGCTGGGGTGCCTTCTGTGTGGAGTCTGCATCTTATCCCTGTGTTTGTGTGGATTTGCTCTTGTGTCCTGCCATTTTACAAAGACATGTGTCTACAGTATTTCTCCCTACGCCTCTGCTGAAAATTGTTTTTGTTCCATCAGAAGTAAAATTGACAGGCATTTGAATTTCAGACTTCATATTCTTCAGAAAATACATAGTAAAACAACTTTTTATTCTAGCAATAAATATATAGTAACACAACCTTTTATTATAGCAATTTTTTAAGTTTATAAGATGAATATTTAATATTTGTCCCTATTTTTGGGACTGTATTCCCCCATTATTGGCTTTGTCCAGGTTTTTTGTGCTAAGGTTGACTGCTACGGCAAGAACTGAATTCACTGAATATGTTTGAGGACTGTAGTCCCTCATTACTGGATTTGTCCAGGTGTTTTGTACTAAGAGGTTGACAGCTATGGTGAGAACTGAATTCATTAAATGATAGCCATTTAAGTTTCAGTCTTCCTCTCTTTCACAAAGCAGCTGATTTGGCATAGTGGTATGTTGCTCTTGACTGTTTTGCGCAGGGACCTTGGCAGTAAAATGTATGTTGGTAACACAGCATTTTTCTTTCACAAAGCAGGTGATTTGACATAGTGGTATGTTGTTCTGACTCTTTTGCACGGGGATCTTGGCAGTAAAATGTATGGTGGTAACACAGCATTTTATTCTAGCAGCTTTCCAAGATGATACAAGCAATGTTTAATGTGTCCCTGGTTTTTGCCCTTTTGACCCACCCCAATAAATTTGGCTTTTTCCAGACTTCTTGTGCTGCGAAGTTGAGATGCAGTTGAGTATTGAGTAGATTTTACAAGGAGCTGAGAGCTGCAGGGGAAGAGATGTTTAGTGCTGATTATGCTAAGTCAGCTCACATTGCTAATAGCACACCAGGTTGTGTACTTGCTTTTGATGCAGAAGGTTGTTGGTTCTACTCCTATAAGGGGTGAATGCTGCCATACTGAAAGTTAAGATACTATGAGCCTGTTATCAGTTTGCCATCCATTTCCTATTGCAATATTACTAGCTTATTTTTAATGTAATTTAGGCAATTTATTCCTCAGGGGCATCAGACACTTTATTTTTCGATGAAACCATGAAATATAAAGGTGATTGCTAGCAGCAACCTCTTCATTATAGATTTATTTAACGTGGAATTATTTAAATTACTTTTTTACTACTTCAGAGATTGTGCATATTTACTGATAATGGTGGACTGTAGAATTGTGCATATTTACTGATAATAGTGGACTGTAGAAGTTTGAGTAGACTTTTATGATGGAAATGTTCTGAATTGGGCAGTTTTGTTTAATTGTTTACTGGAAAAATGTTCAAAGCAACAGGAAGGTGTATCAAAGAGCACATGTATGTTTCATATGCAAGGTGCCTATGATTTGAAAACAGCCCAGAATTAATTTTTATCTGCCACGGGTAAAATGTATTTTCTTTGAATGTGGGTTTTAATGTTGTTTCAATGAATGTGAGTTTCAAGGGCAGAGATGTTTTAATGCCAGGTTTATTTAGCAGATGTCTTAGTGTTTGTGCTGTAAAATGCAAAATAAAACTTTCAAATGAAGTTCAAATCATCATAGAAGTAAATCAGTATGCACATTAGTGTTTATGGTAAATGGAGTGAAATAGCAAAGTAATGGATCATTGGTATGGCTGCAGGGGGAGGCTCTATTCGACCATGGTTTTGTGAGGGGGAAGGGCAGCAAACTTAGGCAGCCCCAGCTGAACTATACCTACCAACTGTCCAGATTTTCAAAGAATGAATAGATTTTTTGCTTCTTATTTTCGGTTTGTTCCTCATAAAATTTGTGGTTTTCTGGCAAATCATTTAGGAATTAAGTCACTAAATAATGACACACTAGTTTCAGACTCCATAACCTTCAGAAAAATGCATGCTAAAGTAAGACCTGTTCTATCAATGGTCCCAGTTTATACAAGAGCAATTTTTAGTACTGTTTATATGTTCCCCCAATATATTTGGCCTTGTCCAGATTTATTGCATTAACAGGTTGATAGATACATGCAAATAAATTGCTTTATAGAATTAGGCATAGCCAAACCTCTCAACTGTCCCTGATTTTGGCTCAAAATGTTGCTCTTCCCCTAAAGATCCCTCCGTAAAATAGCAATTTTGGAAGAAAACATGGAGAGTTTATAATTAAGAAATAACTGTAATAATCAGATTACTTTTATTTCAGAAATGCATGTAGATTATTTTATTTTGTCAGCTGCTCAAATTAGCAGTACTAATATTGAAGTGTCCCTTCTTTGACAGGTTCCCAGCTGTATTGTGTTGCTATTTTATATTTTTACATCACATTTTTAGTCCATTTTTCATAAAATTTTGTTTTTTGGCAAATTAGTGACAAATAATTAAAGACTGAAGTTAGAAAATAATGACAGACGTTTGAGTTTCAGATTTCATACCATTCAGAAAATTCATACTAATGCAAGACCTCTATTAGCTTTCTAAGTTTATAAGAGCAATATTTTAAAATTTGTCCTTATTTTTGGGCCTTTGTCCCATTTCTTTGTATGGCTTTGTCCAGATTTCTTGCTCTGAGGTTGAGAGGTATGACAAATGTGTCAAGGCCATCACAAGTCAGCCAGAGACATTTCAAACTGTGACATACTTGTTGCACCCCACTCCCCCATGTAGTGACTCTGGATGTGTCGAAGCAAGGCAAGGAGTAGTTATGCAGTGTAAATGTGCAGAGAATCCCACCCATCCAAGGTAGACACAAGTACTAGAGTGGCTTTTCATCTGTCCTTGATTTTTACAGAATGATCTGGTTTTTGTCATATTTTTGTACTGTTGATTTATGCTTATTACTCAAAGTGCCTGTTGCTCTGTGTTTAAGTAGCAATACTTTAATGACCATCAGGTAAGCTTGGCTGAGATTGCAAGATGCAAGTAAGCTTTAATAAGCATACTGTTAAAGAATTGCCAACACTGAAAGCCTTTCTGTTGCCATGTAGAGAATACTTAACTAGATAATGTATAAGCCTTGGGTATTGAAATGCATATGCCAGTATTTGTAATAAAGGACAGAATTACATTATTTTAAGAGTCTCATTACACTTGGAGACTTCCAGTCATCTCTGCAGGCTTTACTCGTAAACCAAATGCCAATCGCGTGGTCCATAACCTGTACAGTAATCCTTTTAAGCAATGTATCTTGAGCTTATTTCTTGTTTGCTTTTCATTTTTTACTTTGATCATGTTTTCCCCATGAAACAAGTAGATGTCAGGCAGCAGGTCTTTTTTTGGATAAGGAACATTTTTACAAGTGGGGGCATCAGAGATTTCTACTTTCAGCATGTTACTTGTTACTTTAATAAAGCTGAATATAAATTATAATTAGAACTGCAGTGCAAGAAGTGGTTTGAGATGAGTGCTGCTTGTTTTTCTTATACTTGATTTTGACTGGCATTCCATTAATGTATTTAAAAAAAAGTAATTTATTTTTTCATGTCTCACAACCTTTTTTGTTTCCATCTAGATATTAAGCTGTCATGCAGCCAATGCATTGAAATATTTTTATTCTTCTACACTACATTATGTCTTGATTGGACTCCCATAATGACGGTTTGGCACCCAGGGCAGTATATTTAGTTTTTATGGTTTGCTACTGCAGGTGTGTGTGTGTGTGTGTGTGTGTGTGGTAGGGAATACCTCAGGCTTGAACCCTGTACCTTGTATGCAGGTGTTAAAGACCTGAATTCCCTACCCACCACCATTTGTAAAAAAAAAATTGCAGATTTTTGCCTCATATTTGATCTGATCTGTTCCTCATAATATCTGTGGTTTGTAAATGTTGCAATGCTTGATATTTGATGGTGCAGTGGTAGCATTGTTGCCTCCCAGCTGCAGGTTCTCAGGTTTGATTCTTGGCTGGGTTGCCTTCTTTGTGGGGTCTGTATCTTCTCCCTGTGTTTGTGTGGGTTTGCTTTTGTGTCCTCCTATGTTACAAAGACATGTCTGCATTATTTCTTCCTGGGCCTCTGCTGAAAAATTTCTTTTGTTCCAAGTCAGACTGTCCTGATTAACAAATGTTAAATAAAATTGACAGGCATTTGAATTTCAGACTTCAGGTTTCTGAATTTTTAATTCATTGCATATTTGATGGTGCAGTGGTAGTATTGTTGCCTCACAGCTGTAGGTTTTGTGGTTTGATTCTTGGCTGGGGTGCCTTCTGTGTGGAGTCTGCATCTCCTCCCTGTGTTTGTGTGGATTTGCTCTGGTGCCCTGTCATTTTACAAAGACGTGTCTGCAGTATTTCTCCCTGGGTCTCTGCTGAAAATTGTTTTTGTTCTGTCAGCAGTAAAACTGACAGGCATTTGAATTTCAGACTTCATGTTCTTCAGAAAAATACATAGTAACACAACCGTAAGACAACCTTTTATTCTAGCAATTTTCTAAGTTTATAAGATGAATATTTAATATTTGTCCCTATTTTTGGGACTGTATTCCCCCATTATTGGCTTCGTCCAGGTTTTTTGTGCTAAGGTTGACAGCTATGGCAAGAACTGAATTCACTGAATATGTTTGAGGGCTGTAGTCCCTCATTACTGGGTTTGACCAGGTGTTTTGTACTAAGAGGTTGACAGCTATGGTGAGAACTGAATTCACTAAATGATAGCCATTTAAGTTTCAGTCTTCCTCTCTTTTACAAAGCAGCTGATTTGGCGTAGTGGTATGTTGCTCTGACTGTTTTGCACAGGGACCTTGGCAGTAAAATGTATGGTGGTAACACAGCATTTTATTCTAGCAACTTTCCAAGATTATACAAGCAATGTTTAATGTGTCCCTGGTTTTTGGGCTTTTGACCCCCCCAATACATTTTGGCTTTTTCCAGTTTTCTTGTGCTGCGAAGTTGAGATGCAGTTGAGTATTGAGTAGATTTTACAAGGATCTGAGAGCTGCAGGGGAACAGAAGTTTAGTGTTGCTTAAGTGAAGTTGGTTTGCCTTGTTAATAGCACAACAGGTTGTATACTTGCTTTAGATGCAGAAGGCTGTGGGTTCTACTCCCACAAGGGGTGGATGCTGCCGTACTGAGAATGTTCTCCTTGGTGAAGATACTAACTATGAGTCTGTTATCAGTTTGCCATCCATTTCCTCTTGCAATATTACTAGCTTATTTTTTTAATGTAATATAGGCAATTTATTCCTGAGGGGCAACAGACACTATTTTTCGATGAAACCATGAAATATAAAGGTGTTTGCTAGCAGCAACCACTTCATTAGTTACAGATTTCTTTAATGTGGAATTATTTAGATGACTTTTACTTCTTCAGAGATTGTGCATATTTACTGATAATGGACTGTAGAATTGTGCATATTTACTGATATTGGACTGTAGAATTGTGCATATTTACTGATAATGGTGGACTGTAGAATTGTGCATATTTACTGATAATGGTGGACTGTAGAATTGTGCATATTTACTAATAATGGTTGACTGTGGATGTCTGAGTAGACTTTTTATGATAAATGTTCTGAACTGGGCAGTTTTGCCATTATGGGTGCATGCGTTTTGTTTCATTGCTTACTGGAAAAATGTTCAAAACAAATTTAAAAAGCCCTCTAACAACTGTACTGTATTGTACAAGGAATATAATTTAGTACAATGAGGAAGGTGTATCAAAGAGCACATGTATGTTTCATATGCAAGGGGCCTATGATTTGAAAACAGCCCAAAATTAATCTTTATCTGCCACTGGCAAAATGTATTTTCTTTGAATGTGGGTTTCAATGCTGTTTCAATGAATGTGAGTTTCAAGGGCAGAGAAGTTTTAATGCTATGTTTTCATTGTGAGACTGCATTGCTTTGTATAGCAGATGACTTAGTGTTTGTGCTGTAAAATACAAAATAAAACTTTAAAATGAAGTCCAACTCATCATAGAAGTAAAGCGGTATGCAGATTAGTGTTTATGGTAAATGGAGTGAAACAGCCAAGTAATGGTTCATTGGAATGGCTGCAGTGGCTCCATTCAACCATGATTTTGTCAGGGGAGAAGGGCAGCAAACTCAGACAGGCCCAGCTGAACTATACCTCCCAACTGTCCAGATTTTCAAAGAATGAATAGATTTTTGCTTCTTATTTTTGGTTTGTTCTTCATAAAATTTGTAGTTTTCTGGCAAATCATTTAGGAATTAAGTCACTAAATAATGATACACTGAGTTTCAGACTTCATAACCTTCAGAAAAATGCATGCTAAAGTAAGAACTGTTATTCTATCAACTGTCTCAATTTATACAAGAGCAATTTTTAGTACTGTTTATATGTTCCCCCAATATATTTGGCCTTGTTCAGATTTACTGCATTAACAGGTTGAGAGGTACATGCAAATAAATTGCTTTATAGAATTAGGCATAGCCAACCTCTCAACTGTCCCCGATTTTGGCTCAAAATGTTGCTCTTCCCCCTAATAATCCCTCTGCAAAATAGGAATTTTGGAAGAAAATATGGAGGGTTTACAATTAAGAAATAACTGTAATAATCAAAGTTATAGATTACTTGAAATGCATGTAGATTCTTTTATTTTGTCAGCTGCTCAAGTTAGCAGTACTAATATTAAAGTGTCCCTTCTTTGACAAGTTCCCAGCTGTATTGTGTGGCTATTTTATATTTTTGCATCGTATTTTTGGTCCATTTTTCATAAAATTGTGTTTTTTGGCAAATTAGTGACAAATCACTAAAGACTGAAGTTAGAAAATAATGACAGACATTTGAGTTTCAGATTTTATACCCTTCAGAAAATTCATACTAATGCCAAGACCTATTCTATTATCTTTCTAAGTTTATTAGAGCAATATTTAAAAATTGTCCTTATTTTTGGGCCTTTGTCCCACTTCTGTGTATGGCTTTGTCCAGATTTCTTGCTCTGAGGTTGAGAGGTATGACAAATGTGTCAGGGCCATCACAGTCAGCCAGAGACATTTCAAATTGTGACATACTTGTTGCACCCCACTCCCCCATGTAGTGACTCTGGATGTTTCCAAGCAAGGCAAGGAGTAGTTATGCAGTGTAAATGTGCAGTGTGTCCCCCCTATCCAATGTAGACACAAGTACTACAGTGGCTTTTCATCTGTCCTTGATTTTGCAGAACGGTCTGGTTTCTGTCATATTTTTGTACTCTTGATTTATGCTCATTACTCAGATTTATGCTTATTACTCAGAAAGTGCCTGTTGCTCTGTGTTTAAGTAGCAATGCTTTAATGACCATAAGGTAAGCTTGTCTGAGATCGTAAGATGCAAGTAAGCTTTAATAAGCATACTGTTAAAGAATTGCCAACACTGAAAGCCTTTCTGTTGTTGCCATGCAGAGAATACTTGACTAGATAATGTATAAGCCTTGGGTATTAAAGGACAGGATTCCATTATTTTAAAAAGCTCATTACACTTGTTGGAGACTTCCAGTCATCTCTACAGACTTTACCCGTAAACTAAACAGAATGCCAATCATGTGTGGTCCATAACCTGTACAGTAATCCTTTAAGCAATGTATCTTGAGCTTGTTTCTTGTTTGCTTTTCATTTTTTACTTTGATCATGTTTTCCCCATGAAACAAGTAGATAGTTGATAAGAAACATTTTTACAAGTGGGGGCATCACAGAGATTTCTACTTTCAGCATGTTACTTGGTACTTTAATAAAGCTGAATATAAATTATAATTAGAACTGCAGTGCAAGGAGAAGTGGTTTGAGTTGAGTGCTTCTTGTTTTTCTTATACTTGATTTTGACTGGCATTCCAGTAATGTATTTAAAAAGTAATTTATTTTTTCATGCCTCACAACCTTTTGTTTCCATCTAGATATTACGTAAGCTGTCATGCAGCCAATGCATTGAAATATTTTTATTCTTCTGCACTTATTTTTGTCTTGATTGGACTCTCATAATGATGGTTTGGCACCCAGGGCAGCATATTTAATTAAAGTTAGTTTTTGTGGTTTTGAGCATAGCTCCTCCCCTTTCTAGTTGGCCACACCCCTTCCCCTTGACCCCACCCATTCAGCTGTCTCCTGCAGCCCCCCTTTGATTTGAAGTCACCAGCCGCCACTGCTGTTCAGCAACATATAAAATGATTGTGCACACTCAGTGCTCCATTCTGCTTTGAAATCTAGTACTCTCTGGAATAGAGCCATGATTACACTGAGAAAAAAATGTTAGGGGGATGCTGCTGTCATCATTAATGTGTAATTGCACCAGGCTTTAGTTCACGGTACTGCTACTGCTGCTTCCAGAATTCAGCTGAGAAGGAGAAGGTATTCAGATTCTGTTTGACTTGTCATGAACTGCATTATGTAGAAATTTTAGACCGATATAGAGTGGATGGAGATACACTAGAGGAAATATGCAAGCTCTACTGGCCTCACCTGAGATGCCATTCCAGTGGAAACAAAGATATGTGTAGCTTTACATATACTAGCTACAGACACGTTCCAGCGATACACAGGAGATATAATTGGGATGTCACAGTCCTTAACGTCTAAATTCTTACATCATTTTCTATATGTAATGCAATAACATGCAAGGAATATTATCTGTTTCCTCACATACCTCAGAAGAGACAGCAACGACCAGGCAACAATTCTCTGAGGTTCTGGGGGGAGGGCATAGATTGCACACATATAGAAATAAAAGCCACACCTGGTGAACATGGAAAGAGTTACATCAACAGGAAAGGATACCACTATCAACTGTCAGGTTGTATATGATGCTCAAGGGATCATCTACAGTGTATGTGTGTGCAGGTAATCCTGGCAGTCTCCACAACTCACCCATATGGCACATCTGTGACCTGTACCCAAGGTTTGCTATGGGTGACTTTCCACAATCTGGTGAAGGAATGGCAGGTTATGCACTTGGGCCTTGGTTCATGACACCCACTTAAAATCTATACAAACCCACTGAGCAAGGATACAAGGATGCCCATGCTCAAGCTAGAAATATTATAGAACATGTAGTTGTCTTGCTCAAATCAAATTTTCAGTGTCTAGACATATCAGGAGGTGCCCTGCAATATGACCCAGGCACTTCTGCCAACATACTCACTTTCTGTGCCATGTTGCACAATATAATTCTCAGGAAACACCTTCAGCAAGGACAAAAAACTCAGGACCACAGGCCAGCAACTCCAGCAAATATAAATGATCAGTCTGAGAAAGACCACCAGCCACATGTGGTGCTGGCAGCTGTAGGCATGCATAATATGCCATGGCTCTGGCTAAGAGTCAAAGGAGAGCACACACAGTTACTGCTGAAAACCTAAAATCCTATGATCCTAATATTCTGTGCATATACAAATATTAAAACTGATGCCTGCCAAAATCCTCACCCATTACTTAACCAAGTAATGGTTTTGTTTTGTTAGCATCAGACAGAGTCAACCCCCAAGGACACATCTAATAGATGCAGTGTTAATCGGGGTGTTCAATCTGTCAAAAAATGATGATAAAATCTAAATATATATATAAAATCGACTACTGTCATATGCCAATGTTTATGTCACTAAGAAGAAACATGTCTCAAGTATACAATATTGTCACAAGTAGTCAATGAGAGATTTATGCAAAATATATATAAATATATGATTTTGCTCAGTCCTGTCCATCACACATTACACTTGACCAATCTACCTAAGACAACAATGATCAGGTCACTATGTTAGCATGATTTGCATGAGCTTATGAGCAAACAAATATTACTTACCTAGTAGGGCTGCATAAGTAAGAATAATAGAACAGATGCAATGAGGGTCAAGAAGTCCACCACCAAACATTCACAAATGAGCAGGCAGAAGAGATATAAATAAACTTTCTGCAATAGATTCCTTTAAAGCAAGCATTTGAATAAGCAAGCATTAGCTATTCACCTGTGTATCAGATATTTAGGCAACCCTAAGTCCCAAAGAAATTATAAAGAGCAGGGCACAGTCGTCATTGCTTACACAAAGTGTTGGTAGTGGGTACATAAAGGGAAGGATACAGCTATCATCACTTGCATAGATTGGTGGGGGGAATACATAGAGGGCAGGGCACAGTCATCATCGCTTGCATGGAGAGGTGGGGGGTGCAGTCATCATTGCTTACACAAAGTGGTGTTGGTGGATACATAAAGGGCAGGGTACAGTTATCATTGTTTGCATGGAGTGGTGGTGGGGGAGTGCAGTTATGATCACTTATACAGAGTGGTGGGGAGGGCGCAGTCATCATTGCTTGCACAGAGTGGTGCTGGGGATACATAAAGGACAGTGCACAGTCATCATTGCTTGCAAGGAGTAGTGGTGGAGGTGCAGTTATCATCCCTTATACACAGTGGTGGTGGGGTGTACATAAAGGGCAGGGCACAGTCATCATCGCTTGCATGGAGTGGTGGGGGGCACAATCATCATTGCTTGCACAGACTGGTGGGGGTTGCAGTCATCATCGCTTGCATGGAGTGGTGGGGGGCACAATCATCATTGCTTGCACAGACTGGTGGGGGTTGCAGTCATTATCGCTTGCATGGAGTGGTGGGGGGGTGCAGTCATCATCTCTTACATGGAGTGGTGGGGGGCACAGTCATTATCGCTTGCACGGAGTTGTAGTGGGGGTACAGGAAGGGAAGTCTGACACTAAAGAAGTGATTGAGTGCAAATGAGAAAAAAATTTTAGCAATTACAATGTGGTCAGGGCTAGTGTGTGTGTGTGTGTGTGTGTGTGTGTGTGTGTGTGTGTGTGTGTGTGTGTGTGTGTGTATTTGTGATGGTATGTTTAAGATGATTTTTAATGTGTGTGGATCTGTATGAATACAGTCAAAGCACTACATCCTAGTATGTCTGACAGGTGTGAGCCGTGCATGATGGAGTAGTCAGCTCACTGTCGTCACCCCTGACCATGAGAACTACCTCATCCAGGAGTCACAGTGCTAGTTCCATGACCCTGGCTAGAAGTCAGACTGATACTTGTACATGAAAGATGTCTGTCGATGAGATCTCATCAAGATTATATCCATGATCATAAACACATGACTTACCACTTGTGGGTGGGGCCACCCTAATCACTCATGGAGCTGTGGAAGAAGTGGCACTGCAGTAGTGGGATCTGGCATGGCCACATTGGCTAACACCAAAAAATGCAGCAGCTATCTGCCCACATGGATGCTGACCCTCACCCTCTTGATGTTCCATTAGAGGCATTGCCCAATCCAGTGTGTTATTCATTGTGTCCAAGGGGTCACCAACTTGGTTCAGACAGTCTCGCACTTTACAATGCACAACAAGCAGTGCTTGAACTATCTGTTCTGAGGCCCTTGTGGAACATGCCTGAATAACAGCCTTAGAAATGTATCATGTTGCACCAACTGATACACCAACATCAGGAGGAGGGTGAACAGCAGGCCATCTCCGAGCACCTCTACCAACACCGCTATGTAGTACTTCTCCCATAAAATAGTGACAGAGAGACTCTGCCAGCTCTGCATCTGGAGTAATCTCACTACCCTGATTATCCATGTCACCTTCAACCCGTGTTGTCTCTGATGGCTCCATGTCATGTGTATGAGCAGCCATACTGACTGTGTCCAGAAGATGTGTGAGCCACAACGTCAGTATCAAGCTGACACTCTGTGACCCCAGACTGTGCCACTTCATCACTGTCATCATTTTCATTATCAGAGGCTACTGATAGTCTAACCTCAGGTGACAGAAGATCCACAGTAACAGCGGCATGCTCACCTATGACAACAATTGCAAACAACAAAGAGAGAAATAGAATAAGAACTGATCAAAGTTATGTTACTTAAAAAGTTAAACAAAGAATAATAGATGCAATTTCAATTAAAATTGGCTTTATAAATCATCTTTATGTGCAGTTGTTGGAAAAACAAAAGGTATGTCCCTGCCATTTGCAGGTGGTCATGGAAAATCGGTACCAAATGTACCTAGAGAAAAGAACTGAAGATGAAATGTGGGGATGATAAGCATTAAAATGCAAATGACAAAGTAAACAGCAACAAGTCCACCATAATCTAACACCTTATACAACAGTCTGCTCTTCAGCTTCAATTTTTCTCCCTCCTCTCTCTCTCTATCTCTCTGTCTTACTCTCCCTTCCTCCCATTGCTCACTCTATACCTATTAATATGCACAATTATTATTAATATGGCTGTTCTGGAAGTTCACTAGTAGGAACACTTGACTCATCCTCCAACTGAGCATCTACATCAACTATGAAGCTGGGACCCCCTGGTGACCTGTATGAATTTGTTATAGTGGACAGAAGCTCCGCTGTCTTAGTCAGTGGTAATTCTGTAGCAGAACCACCACCAGTAGCCCACTGATTCTGTGCAATAGCAGCTGCATGTTTTTTAGCTTTGGTAATCATGTCACTGGCCTGATGTCAGATTTTCACATAATCATGGCTGTGGTCTCCACCACATTGATATTATTGACCATCTTCTCCTAAATACAGTCATGGGAGGACTTATTAGATTTGTGTCTGTGCAACTGTTCTGAGCCATGTCAATGCACGGCCTACAAAATCACTTCATTCTGTTCATCTGCGAATGGTGGTTCACATGGGCTAAATATTTTGGGTACCATGTTCCTGTATTTGATGAAAAATAAGAAACAAAAAAAAATAAGCAAATTGACTAGTAACAAAAGTGTATGAACGTATGGAGGCATTGTGACCAAATGTGTGGCTCTCTAGGACTATATACAAGTAATACACAACTGTAAAGATTCCTCACCGAAAACAAATATTTATAGTAATAATAAAACTCTTCTTTAAGGATGACAACACATTTTTAACTCATTAATAGAGAGCATCCTTAACTAAATTGTTTTACTTAAAATTAAGGCATTTACACATGTTTAACATTTGCAATACCCCTTTTGGTTGATGTCAGCCATATATGACAGTCTGAACACATTAGTTTGGACTATAGTTGTAACCATGCCATTGCAATTAGTCATATAACACTTTGTATAACACCCTTTCAGATTTCTCAGAGAAATGTAGTGAAAAAGGCAGGTAACACAACTTGATTTTACTTACAAGAAACATAAGTGCTAAACATGCTATGACAAGAGTAATGGACAAATGTTATTGAGAAATATAAGCCATCAGCAATGTTAACAAAATTATTCCTTTTAAATAAACATCAAATACATTTACAGAAAAGATAGTCTGTATGAAAGTACACAATTGCATTTCTGACAGTGAAACAGCAGTATGGAAGTCTTTGGATTAAATCAGTCTCCCTTTGCATGACACAGGTACTTTACCAACATGCTTACCTTATATCTATATCTAATATATATATATATATATATATATATATATATATATATATATATATATATATATATACTTCAGTGTCAGCCCTATGAGCACTGTGAATATGTAAATTAAGTGTCAACTCATTCGTGAAAATCACAATTGTCACTAAGTGCTAGGCAGTTAAACATGGTTTGAGGACTTACATGATTCCATGCATACGCTCTAGCAGCACAAGAATGAACACTGATAAGTGCTGCATGCTAAGGGCTTACAAGTGTGAATAATTAGTCTGACTGCATGTGTAGATAATGCTTCACACTCCTACTACTTTGATATATACTTTCTGAGGAAGTGTTAGGGAGAAGAATTACTAAAAATTCAGGGATTACATTCACTGACTTAGGAGAGAAACCTTTATAACAGTTTTATTAATATATATTTTTGACCACACTGTGTGTCTGAGTAAAAAGTTATCTGTAACTCAAATTAAATACATAAACCATTTAAATATACAGATATCAACAATCAACCCAAATGACATTGCTTTCATGTTAGAAAAACAATGGAAAGAGAATCATGTTCACAAAACAGACGAAATCAACCAGTAGCACTTCAAATGCTGTTTTTTTGTTGTGACAGGAAGCATTAGCTTGACTGTTGCAAACATCCCATTCATGTACACATCTGCTGGCAAACTACAGAAAACAACTGTTAGAAAATGAGAAATGTCCACCTTTAATGTCAAGTGATACAATGTTACATTTTGAGTATATGTAATCTACTTTCTCTTCTGCATAATATATTCCTGTGTCTGTGACAAATAGTGAAAAATAATCTCACATGTGTCTTGTTAATGCCATAGCATAGGGTGATGTTTAAGGAGTATATGCTTATGTTATAAAACAACAGATTGCTAAAAAAAATCAGAAAGGTACATTTGAAATCCTTGTTTTATATTTTTCTCCTTTCTTCATCATTTGCAGTTCATTTGGTTTAAGTCTAAAAGCAAAACTGAGAAACTCAGTTTGGCTCCTTTCCTTAGTTCAAACAAGCCTAGCACTGGTGCATTGCCATCAACACTCTGAACAGTATTGAATGATAAAAATGCACATATCAGCTATCAGCTATCCCTGAGATACATGATGTAAGTTCAGTGAATTTAGAAAAGAGGACAGGTAATACAGGGTTCAAATCCAGTTTACAGATATGTTTACCAAGAGTGTCAGAATGACATTTGTCACAAACTTGTGATTAGGAATGTAACACTAAATACAAATGAGTATCTTAAATATGACTTTTGAAACCAATGTATCCTTAATGGTTGCTATATAAGTCTAACATAATGTGGATAAAGTATGTTTAACATGACAATGATTATAGACAATTTAAAATGCATTTGACACAGGTATGATATGCACAATAGTTTTGTTATAATTATTTTGACTCATCACATATCATAAGAGGGGTCTACCTGAAAACGTCAACATCGCAGAATGCCAACGAGAACACCGACCCTGAAAGATTGACAACAGAGAAGACTGAAAGTTGAGAATCCCGACACTGAGATCACCGACATGTTAAGGTAAGTGTGCAATAGGGACGGACGTTAGGGTCAGGGTGTGGGTATGGTAAGTGTGCGATAGTGATGGAGTTTAGGTTTGGGGCGGGTTAAGTGAGTTAGGGTTAGGGTGCAGGTAAGGTAAGTGTGTGATAGTGATGGACTTGAGGGTTAGGGTTGGATTAAGTGAGTTAGGGTTAGGGTGCAGGTAAGGTAAGTGTGTGATAGTGACAGACCTTAGGGTTAGGGCTTGGGTTAAAGTTAGTGCATAGATAGTTGTGTATGTAAGGTTTAGTGTAGGTTTGTAAGGTTTTTGGTGTGCTTGTGTTGTGTGTGTGTGTGTGTGTTTTTGGGAAAGGTATTTGTTTTTGGTTTGTCAGGATTTTGGTTTGTCAGGCATGTGAAGTTTCGTGTTTTTGAACTTTTTTTATCGGTGTTTTTGTATTGGTTATTTAGTTGTCGGTGTTTTGGTGTGTCGGTGTTATCAGGTAGACCTCATAAGAGATATATGAAGTTGGGGGTTGGCATAATGCTCAATATGTTTAATTCTTACCTCTGGAATAGGAAATTTAGCTAAGCTTAAAATGGCCCAGTAGGGCAGATAGCCAAGAATAACCTATGAGCCTGTATGTGTTTAGGACAGTATGTATGTAACATACCCCGCCTGTATTATTCAGATCATGAAAATACATGCATTAAATATATTTATAATCACAGATAAAGTCTTTTACATAGAAATAGGCACCATGACTACTGAAAGTCAGCATATACAAGCATCACTGATGTACATCTACATTCATACGTGAATTGGTATGCCTTAAATTAGCACTAAAAAAGGAAGCTGTCCTGTGGCACTGAAGGTTAATAAGCAGGGGTTAACATTTTACCTTCTTTTCTCCTAGATTTGATTCCCAGGGGCACTACTCAATATTACTAGTATGCAAGTCCTACAAGCCTAATATGTCATAATTTGTACCATTTATCTCCAAACAGCAATGATTATAACAATACACATGGCCAAATCTCACTGCCATATTTCACAACTTAATTTTTTTATGTAACTATTACCAATGTGTCTGCAAAATCATTTTTGTGGTTTCAATTGTGCAAATTGTGACATGTGGACCTAGAGATGAGCCATGTGACTTGAAAGTGAAATGCACCCTATGAAATGCAGCTGGAAAGGCTGAGTGCCCTTAAGCACAGCCTGTTATAGACTAACAGGTTTGGATAATTTAAACTTGAGTTTAAAGGCTTATAGGTTTGGCTAATATGAATTCAACTTAAAAAGCTTACCGATAGTTTTATTTTTAGTAATTGGCAGCAAAGGATTTGCTGTACAAATGTCAGAAAAATATGTATTAATGTATGTGTTTAGTGCTTATTAGAAGCTAAAAGGGTTAACACATTTCATTTTATTTTATGTGCAGCTTAGTTTTGTATGAAACTAAGAGATGCTTTCTGAAACTGCAAGATGCTCTCTGACCTAGTATTTGCTAGCACAGCAAAATTCATGTTTATGCCTTTTGGAAATTTACTGAGAAGCAGGTAATTGTTTGCTAGGTCAGGAAAACAATGAATAGAACAAAACTGTTTTCTATAACGTTATTGAACTTGAACAATCAGCTCTGTTCGTGTTATGAGAACATGCACAGCTGCAGAAAAAGATAGATACAGTTGAACAAAGACTGCTTGAAGAAATGAACTATAATCTGTACTTGCTTTGTGCTCGAATTAGCCATAGTACCTTGAATGGTAACATCACATAGTGAGAAGATGTATCTAACCGGTGGTCTGCAAGGCCACATTGTTTTCTTAGGAAGTTTTTCATAAACTTGATAGTGTCAGCAGAAAATCATGGACAAACAGCTGCTATGAAATAATATTGTAAGAACTTGTGATTTGTTATGTCAGCTTAGTAGGCAATGTCTTCTAAGAAATGTATAAGAATGGCTACACTTCCTGATTCTAGTCAGACAAACTCTGTATTAGCACGTTTTTGTCTCCTTGCTGCAAGAATTAAAGTGCCTTAACCTGAACCTGCCATATATTGATCTTTTTGAAGTTGTTTTTTCCTTTGACAACAACCAATATGATTTCTCCACAAAGTGGTCCTCCCATGATGCGTTGTAGCACTTAAATTCATTCATTGGCATTCTGTGCTATCTCCCCCCTCATAGACTCATATGGTGAAGGGATGGTAATGACTTCTGGCCAATGTTATTCGTTTTACTGCAATTTTTAACTTGACTTGCTTAAGGTAGAGTAAACTGTATTTTTCCTTGCAATATTTGACTGTGTCCTGTATTATTATTCTACTTGCTTGCCGCTGAAAAGTAAAGCAACTTTGCTGGTTTTAGTAGTGTACCTGTAGCTAGTATTGAGCTAATCGGTGCTTTCATACTCTTGTGCTCAGGTTGACATACAAACATATACTTGGGACTTGGGACTACTTTTTATCACCTGTGGCTTACTGAAAGAATTGTACAGTAATACCAGCCTGAAAGCATAACTAGTTATACTACAACACAGTTAATCTGGTGTTTTATGAGAATAGTAATTGTGAACATTGCAATAATCTGTGAAATGGCTGCAGAGTGCTACATTATTTTGGTTTAGAGAATGAGCAAACTGTACATCAGCATCCTGATTGGAGACCAAATGTTTTCCAGCAGGGTATTAATGTACAAGTAATGCCCACTGAAAAATGAGTGCACCACTTCATGGCTTCACGGCAGCATATCAAACTGCTATGGAGCGCATACTGCAAAAAAATAACCTCCGCCATTACTTTACACTCGCTAAGCAAGGGTTTTGCTGTTTTGCGAGTGTAGAAATAAACAGAAAAAAGTGTACGTGTGTCTATGTAGGTGTATGAGTGTGTTTATGTTTCTGAGTGTATGAGTGAATAGGTGTATGAAAGCAGAACAAACTGTGTGTGTGAGAGATCAAGATCAAGAGTGATCTTGTGTGACTGAATGCTTGTATGAAAGCAGAGGAGACTGTGTGTGTCAGATTGAGAGAGAGAGAGAGAGAGAGAGAGAGAGAGAGAGCAGTCTTGTATGCTTAGCTTTCAACTTTCCAAATTTTTGAAGAATGTCCAGATTTTTGCCTCATATTTTTTGTCTGTTCCTCATAAAATTTTTGGTTTTCTGAAGTTTTGTTGCAAATCAATGAGGAGTGAATTCACTAAATAATGACAAGCATTTGAGATTCAAGCTTTATATCTTCCAGAAGGTTCATTTTAATACAGTTGGCAGGATTCACGAAGCCTCCGTGTAAGAGTTATAAGGCTTACACAGAGGCTGCAGTTAAATGGTGTGACATCAGCATGTCATGCATATGCATGAGGGCATGCTGAATCACACCTAAGGCTTACACGGTCTGTGGAAGACAGTAGGGGGCGTGTCCATAGGCCGAGCCCTGCAAACGGACACGCTCCCAGAAGAGTAAAAGTCCCAAAAGTAAATCCCCACGACAGAGTCCATGGAAATGTGCATAAACACAACACAAACG